>NW_019154092.1:26418484-26494594 GCF_002288905.1 Enhydra lutris kenyoni
AAATAAAATCTTAAAAAAAAAAAAGAAATAAAAACTAATCATCTTTGAAATTTTGCACAATGAATTAACAAATATTATGTCATTCAAACGGAAACATTACATAAATCAAGAGGAGTTTATAGCACCACATCACATTTTATTATTTATGACCATTTTGCAAAAAGAATTTTTTTTCAAAGGGTTTTTAGATCTTGAAATTTGGGGGAAATAGGAAGTCAAGGAAGTCCTCACAGTTACTCAGAAATACTTCAAACTTTGGCACCAGACTCTCAATGTTCTATTCATCCTAGGGTGATGCGAGGCCCCAAGAAATGGGGTCCCAACATTCAGGCTCAAATAGAATGAATTTGATACAGAAAACCAACTTCAACATTTATAATTTGCAATAATCTCTCTCTCTCTATTTTTTTTTTTTTTTTGCAATAATCTCTTTTCACTGGGAAATCTCCTTGGAAAATGGAATTAAATTTTTTTTTAATTACATAAAATTAAAACTCAGAATGTATGTCCCTCCTCATCTGGATGCCCCTCCCCACCTCTCCCCTTCATCCCAAGCATGTCAGAAAATGTGCCCAATTTCTATCAACCTTTTCAATATTTGAATTTGCTATGTCTTTGCTCCTCTTTGTTTTACACTGATAGTGCTTCAGGCAATACCAACTGTCCTCCTGTCTCTAAGCAAGAACACAAGGACTGTTGACCCTATACTAGGGAGCAGACAGGTAAATATTAACAAAAACTTCCAGGTCCTATTTACCAGTTTCTCTAAAAGCCCAGATCCTGTTGGCAGTACTTTCCTCAGTCCCCCTCAAGACACCTCGCAAAAGGCCCTGAAGTCCCATAAGTCTTTCTGGGTGAAATGCAGTTCACTCTACAAAGCATTGGGGAGGGATGTGATTTGAAAAGGAAACATATTCCTAACCTAAAGATACTAATGAAAAATGGAGGGGCGGCGGGGGGCATCTGCTCAAGCTGGATTTTAGGGGAAAGACATGAAGGCAGGCAAGTGGAGGCAGCAGCAGTCCCACCCCAACTGGCCAGTTCTCTCATCCCTTCCCCTTACTTGATCCCTTTGGTTACCCTCATTTCCTTTATTTTTTAATTTTTGTTTTATTTATTTATCTTGAGAGAGAGAGAATATGGGTGCATATGTGGCAAGGTGGGGATAGGAGGGGCAAAATGAGAGGGAGAGAGAATACCAGGCGGATTCCCTGTTGAGGGCAGAGGCCAATGCAAAGCTCTGAGATCATGACCTCAGCCAAAATCAAGAGTCAGATGCTTCATCAACTGAGCCACGCAGAAGCCCCTGGTTGCCCTCATTTACTTTATCGAATGATCCTTTGCAGTGCTCTCTCCTTGAGGAGACTCTACTCTAAGTTAAAGCAATTCTCTAAATTCTTTGTTCCTCCCTGAAGTCATCGCTGAACACACAACATGTTAAGATGGACTAACAGTCATTTATTATCAACCACTGACAACACAGCACCTCTGTCAAGGCCTGTGGAACAAAAGCCAACCTATGGGGCACCTCCCTGCCACTCTTGTGACATCGTAACACTAATGCACTGTGGCTGCTGACTTTAGGATGTCAGCAATCTTCCCTTCCATGTCTTTACCTTTCTCCTTTCCTCCCTTGTTATTTCTTTTTTATTTCTCTCCATAACCTCCCCTCACCCCCACCTCCCTTCTTCTGAAAGTCATTCTTTTCCTACTCCTACCCCTCAGCCACAGTCCACTGGCCAGGGGTATAGACCTGAGTCAGGTGAGTTCAGTGAGGCTCATTCCTGGAACTTGGGACCTTGGAACCAAGGGAGAATCAAGTCTGTCTCTCTCTTCTTAAAGGTAGCAACTACACAGGGTAAGGAGTTTGGAGCTGTTGCCAGTAACCTCTGCCTTGATTTGGTTTTCTCACTTGCAACAAAAAGCATAACAAAGAAATACATTCCTCACGCCAATACCTAAACACAGTTTCAATAAACACCACCCAAATTATGTTTTCCTTCAAGGCTCCATTAGCTGATAAATACACAGCAAATTAAAACGTGTCCCTGACACATGGCCATTTTCTTTGCGACAGGCCTAGGAAAGCTAATACGTATCGTCAGTGAACACTTGGTACCGCCAGTCAAGATCTTCAATGCTGAGGTAATAGATGTGTCACTGTTTTTATTCCCTGGTGTAATCAGATCATACAACAACAACAACAAAAAAAAAACACTCTGAGAATGAACAAGATCCTTTTGCCTTTCAAGGAAATCTCAAGGAGTTGTTGGTGAATATATTATATTAAAGATTTTTAAAATAACATGGTTAAATTTGTTAACCTCCATGCCTGCATTTCCTTTAAAAAAAAAAAAAAGATTTTATTTATTTATTTGAGAGAGAGAGTGAGAGAGAGCATGAGAGAGGAGAGGATCAGAGGGAGAAGCAGACTCCCCATGGAGCTGGCAGCCTGATTCAGGACTCGATCCCAGGACTCTGGGATCATAACCTGAGCCGACAGCAGTCACTTAACCAACTGAGCCACCTAGGCGCCCCATGCCTGCATTTCCTAAAGCTTGCTTATAGACTCTATTTCTGTGAGCATCCAATGGAATTTGCTCTGGATTTACAATTTATAGACAGCCAGGTTACCAGACAGAAGACCCAAAAATAGGAGATGTGTTCCAGAGCTCATTAATCAAAGCATCAGAACTCAATTAAGTAAAATTTCATGCTCCATAGGTCCACTCAGATTTCAACTCCTCCAATAGGTCTTCACTATGCTGCTAAGGTACCAACCATTCCCAACATGGCATTCAACAAGTTAAAGCTTCAAAGGGCCTGCCAGTGATACTCCCCTCTTCTTGGAACAGCAGTTAAATGAAGTTCTCTCATTCTCTGTGTAAGTGGATCCGACAATCATAAACACGACCGATTAGACCAGAAATGTATGCCTAACATAGAGATAACCATCTAAAGTAGTTCTTCAGAATCATCTAGAAAATTTCTCACAAAGAAGTCTTGTGAGAAACTAACTAGACCCACTGACAAAAATTCCCTGAGAAGGGATGGATTCTGCATTTTAAATACACCCACCAAGTGATTGCCATGATTAACCACATTTGGGAACCACTACCCATAATAAGGAACCTATGAGGTGGCCTGGACTCAGGCTGAGTAAGGGAGAGGGGGAGGTAGGTAGGGAGAGACAGATAGAGGACCAGGTGATCAGGTTCACAGAAATCCTAAAAATGTGGAGGTTTGGGGAAACCAGAGATAAGGGAATGAACTGGACCACCCTGCCCTAGGCACGTGGGATGGATGTCTTTTTTTTATGATAATCGCCTGTGACCAACAAAGAATAACCAGACTCAAAAAAGGAAGTAAGCCATTGAAGGTGTTATCACTGCTCCTTGCTCAACAGTGATATCAGTAGAAATGTTAAAAGGATTTAAATTCCCTGGTTAGCTTTCTATAAAAGACCAACTCTAAAGACCCTCAGTGGCAGCCCTGTCAGGACCCCTCTCACTCTTAAAAGCTTCTTCTGTATCTTCACTTAGTAAACTTCTAATAATTTAATCACTCTCTGTTGTCCCAGAGATTCATTCTTCAACTCTGTGGGACAAAAACTTCGCTCTCCGACGCTTCAAGGCTGCTTCCCACAAGGGCTCTAAGAAACAGAGTGGGGGGCCCTGGGTGGCTCAGTCAGTTGGGCATCTGACTCTTGGTTTGGCTCAGGTCATGATCTCAGGGTTGTTTGATCAGCTTGCATGGGGCTTGGTGCTCAGTCAGCTCAGAGTTGGCTTGGGATTCTCTCCCTCTTTCCCTCTACTTCTGCCCTGCCCCTACTCCCGCACACATGTGCCATCTTTATCTCTCAAATAAATAAATAAGTAAATAAATAAATATCTTTTTTAAAAATCCAGACCCAACCCCAAGGGGCTTTTGATGGTGACACATGGATAGAAAGGGAGATCTCAGCAGCAAAACCAGATAGACTCTCTAAGAAATGGTTGTAAACTTGTAAGTAGAGAAGAGTAGGGTAGAGAGAGGTTCAAGCAAGGTAGAAGCAACGAGAGTCTGTCCGGGACACAGAAACTAAGCAGAAAATGGAAGCATCATCAGAACAGAAGCAAGGGGCGAGGCTCCTGAGGGGCGACCCATCGGCTGCGGTCACACTCAGAGAGCCCTGATGTTCTGTCTCCTGAGGGCTGGATACTTTGTAAATAGGATGGTTTCTTCTGCTTTTTCACTTTTCTATGTTTCCTACCAAAAAAATCTCAGTCACCTGACACACACTGAAAAGACCTAATTCACTCACTGGTGTTATTTCTTCTTCTTCTTTTTTTTTTTAAGTTCAGTTAGCCAACATTAAGTACATCATTAGTTTCTGATGTAGCATTCAATGAGTCATTAGTTGCATATAATAAACTGGTGTTATTTCTTTAAAAAGAAAAATTATTTTTTGAGAAACATGTCCTTTCAAGGGCCAGCACAGAGGCTTCTGAAGATGATTTCAGCTGACACACTCTCCTAATACCACAGGAGCCTGAACTCCTTTTAAGCTTCCTCATAATAAAGGGAAATGCAAACATTCAGATCACAGCACTGGTGTGAGGGTTTTTCATTTTCTAATGAGGAAATATCAGAAGGATCTGAACATCACATTTAGGTCACCAGCTGGTAGGGATTAAGGCAGAACTGAAGGCACAATTTTTCTTGCATAGGTGTTGCCAAACTCTGGTTCTTTAGGAACAAGCTTTGACTTGTTGACTTTGATCCCCTTGTGTTCAAGCAGTCTTTCTCCAAACAGGGCTTCATATAATTTGTTTTTCCTCTGACTAAATTATGATCACTTTCTTGTCCTTTGTTCCAAAGTAATCTAGATTGGAGGACTGCATATTTGGAAACTTTTCAAACATAGACTGTACTTAAAGTTCACTCCCAAATTTTTGAAACAAGGTATGACTTCTTCATGAGAAAGGTCAGTGCCACTGAAGATTTAAATCAAAAATAAAAAAAATAAATAAATAACTCTTTGGGCTCTGACTCTATACTCTTCAAACAACATTTGGATTATAATTTGGCTTCCGTGGTAGCTTGCCTGTAAGAAGGCACAGGACAGCTCTGACAGTGGGAGCTTTTGGATCCACATGTCGGTCCTACTGCATTAATTAGTAATGGGCATACATTAAACACTCACCTCTGTGTGTGTGTGTGTGTGTGTGTGCACGTGTGACCACACACATCCCTCCATCTACACACATAACACATCTCCTAGCTTTCTGTCAAAGCCCACTTTCTGAGAATACCAGGCTTTGGAACAGTCCCTTGAAAGCCGTAAACTGGTCAAGGCAACTACCACTATGTAAAGAAGTTTGGGAAGAGCAGCCGGTGCGGGCCCAGCAGCAGACAGCCTCTGCAGCACCTGGTCTCCTAGCTTGACATTCAAAATGGAGACAGTATGAGACCAGGTGTTTTAAGAGAATTTAACAAGTGAAAATTTGAAATGAACTTAATAAACAAACTAGAGCTTCCTTTGCATAAAACCTCAGCATCCGTTCCAGCCATGAAGGGATGTTGTTTTGACCAACATTGCAAATATTTTAGTTTACAAAATAGCTATTTCTATGAACCACTAAATAAATGTATACATAAATGTTACAAACTAGGAAGTGTGTATCACACCCACATGTTTTTTTAATCGGCAAATTGAAGGACATAGAATTTTAACTCCCAAAGTCACAATCCCTTAAAAGTTGACATAAAATTCAGAATTCAGTTTATTCAATTAGGGTGGCTTGTCTCTTTCTTTCTTTTAAAAATCATAGCTTTCCCACCATATTATACCATCCCAGAAAAGAAAAATGAAAGAACAAAACATGCTGTAAATTATGAGAGTTGTATTTCCACCATAAATAAGGGACTGAAGGTAAAGTTACTTCAGCTGGCAAGAATTAAAAATTCTTTATAATATCACACCATTTCACATGTCACACTAAATGTGGAACATTTGGGGGGCTCTTGGGGGGCTCAGCCGGTTAAGCAGCTGCCTTCAGCTCAGGTCATGATCCCAGGGTCCTAGGATTGAGTCCTGCGTCAGGATCCCTGCTCAGCAGAGAGCCTGCTTCTCCCTCTCCCTCTGCCTGATGCTCTGCCTACTTGTGCTCTCTCTATGTCAAATAAATACATAACATCTTTAAAAACATATAGAACATTTTGGATGCATACCAAGTCAAAATAGGAAATAAGTAAAAGGAAATAACAAGCTGCAGGCCAGGTGTAAGTCTCCCCAAATGGAAAGGTTCGTGTGAAATTTGGGAAGCCTGGAATTGCATTATCTGTCATTTAAGCCCATACAGACTACAGAACAATCATTTTCATCTGCAAAGAACTTCTGATTATCATCAATCATGTTGTGATGCCAAGAAATAAATGTCTAGCACAGATTATTATGATGTAACACAAGAGGTTATAAATAGGGTTTCTAAGGCTATTCATATTCTAAGGTTCCTGGCTAGCAATCCTAACAATTTCTTGATATAACACTTCTTTTTCTCTATAAGACTACATGCCATGGATAATTTTCCAGGTGGAGTACATTCTAAAAGTGTCTTGCTACTCTTAATATTACTCAAGGAAGCATCTTAAATGTTTGGGGTACCCTGCAAGGGGCATAATGGCCTTCTGTTGGAAGACAGTTCTCCATGGGTCTTGCATATCTGCATGTCCTGAGAGCATTACCTGGCCTTTTGTGTCAGACCTCCTTCTTCTAGAATAGTTGGAGAGTGAGCAGCCTTGGAAGCTAGTGTCCAGGAGAACAAAGCAAATGTCCCTGTGTGCAGGGAAGGTAAGGCAGGTGTGCTTACAGCCCACTGCAAAAGATGTAAATATTTTATAAACAGCAGTTTGAATCGATGTTGCCCCACTGTCAACCAGTAAAAACCCAATGAGACAAATGGATTGGCAAAAACCGAACTTCAACCTGGCAATTCACAGACCTGTACCCCTTGGGATAAAAATATATTATATGTTTATAAAAAATAAAATTAAAAAAAAAATCCAAAAAAAAAAAAACAAAACCCCGAACTTCACGCTTTTGTTTAAATTAGGAAAATTGGGCATTTGGACAATTTTATTCTGTTTAGAAAACAGATTCTAGTTTGTGTTCTTGTTAACTGCAAGCCTTCTGTTAATTCTTGTTCCAGTGCTATAGCTTAGTATCAGCTGTGCTTTGGGGCCTTAAGGAAGGATGTGGGTTGGCTCACACTGAGGTCAAGTGGCATGGGAGAAGCCGCAGCCAAAGAGAAGTGTGTTACTTGCCCAATGGCAGACGTGTTTGCAGAAGTGAGAGCAGTGGCTCTCCAGACAAGCAGAACCAAGATGGCCTTACAGTAGAAAAGCATCCTTAGAGATAGTGGAGGGGACCTGGTCAAAAATAAGACTTCAAACAATTGAGTATGGAAGATGGAGAATTTGGGGGGATAATTGGCCTCCAAGAGCAATGCTAAACCCAACCAAATTAACTGCTGTATTAGAAATAGGGCATAAACAATATACTATGACACACCAAACCAGACTTACTGGTAATGGCTACACAAATTTATTAGGGTGATAGTAAAAATATCAATGTCTCAGATAAAAATTAAGTTCATTTCTTTTTCACAAAAGTCCAAGTAAAGAATTCCAAGCTACTATGTAGATGCTGCAGTCATTTAGGACTATATTAGGACTATAGGCTTCTCCTAACTAGTCGACCCATTCTCAATACATGGCTTCCACCTTGTGGCTGAAGATGGCTGCTCTAGCCCCAGCCAGCCTACTCTGCATCCTGGCCTTCAGCAAGAGTAATGAGAGAAGGAAGGCACATCCCATCCCAAGAAGGACGCTTCCCAGACGTTGCACAGAATACTTTCAATTACCTGATCAGATCTGCACTTTAGAAGAAAACTCTGGCCATAATTGAGAAACTAGATTGGAGGTGGGGCTCCACAAATTCATGTGATCGGAGATAGCATTAACAAAACATGACAGTGTATTGGCTGTGGAGAATGAGGGAGAGGAAGAAGTTTGGGAC
Organism: Enhydra lutris kenyoni; assembly: GCF_002288905.1. Classification (NCBI taxonomy): domain Eukaryota; kingdom Metazoa; phylum Chordata; class Mammalia; order Carnivora; family Mustelidae; genus Enhydra; species Enhydra lutris. Next base: position 26,426,544 of record NW_019154092.1, read on the forward strand.
AAGTCTCTGTGTCTTGGCTTTGGTGTGTGGTGAGACAAGGGAGGAGCATCAAGGTGGGGGAAGGTGGGATAGCTCAAAACATGCTGAGTTTGAATATCTAGGGCTAAAGCTCAGAGAGAAATTTTGATTGGAGATATAAATTTATAATTGATCATCATGTTCAAAATGATGGATCTACGTTCACCTATAAAAATAATTATAACTGGGGCACTTGGGTAACCGTGTTGGTTAAGCATCCAACTCTGGAATTTGGCTCAGATTATGGTCTCAGGGTTGTAGGATCAAGCCCTTCATTGGTCTCTGCGCTCAAATGGGTCATCTGCTGGAGATTTTTTTTTTCACTCTCTCCCCTTCTCCCTCTGCCCTTCCCCCTGCTGGTGCTTGTGTTCTCTCTCTCTCTTTCTCTCTTTCTCTCTCTCTCAAATAAATAAATAAACCTTATAAAAAATAAATGAAATAAAAATAATTATAACTGACAAATGTGAGTTTGTGAAAAGTATCCAATTCCAAATTCCTATAAGACAGAACTAAATTTACATTTAATATTTTTTATTTTTAATTATTTGAGAGAGAGAGAGAGAGTGAGAGAAAGAGAACATGAGAGGGGAGAGGGTCAGAGAGGGAAGCAGGCTCCTCGCTGAGCAGGGAGCCTGATCCAGGACTCTATCCTGGGACTCCAGAATCATGACCTGAGCTGAAGGCAGTTGCCCAATCAACTGAGCCACCCAGGCGCCCCCTAAATTTACACTTTAAAATAATTATAATAGGTAGATGAGTATTTGTGTAAATACATAGAAACATAAGAATTATTATATTACATTACTTATATTATTACATTAGCAATAATAATTTATTTTACATGTGATACCTGACTTGCAATTATCCATTTTTCTGATTGATTCAATACATTAATGTGAAATATGCTGCATAAAAAATTTACTAGGTGGACAGTCGCAATTTTTAAAATATTAAACATAATAAGGAGTTTTGAACCTCCCTGAAGTACAATTCATTTTTGGCTGACAGACATTTCCTAGATTTTAATTAACCTTCCTTGAGTTGACAATTCTATTTTTCAAAATAGAGGAATAGTTTTCTAAAGAAATCATGCTTACCTCTCATTTATTATATAAGAATATTTTTAAAATTTATTTTATCTTGTTACTCTGAAATTTTATTATAAAGCTATTTCTGTGTTATCTTTTTATTAATTCATTTAGTCCTGAGCACTGTTAATTTTTAAGTACTTAATTATGCATCCTAAAAATTCAGGAGAAAAGTCAGTTTCCCTGTGATTGTGTATGATTACTAACCCAAGATGCCATGCAAGCATGGGAATTAAAAATAGGAGTGGAATCAAGCCTCTCCTTTTCATTGAAACCTCATTTTGTGCCAAAGCCAGTCCACTCTTTAACAAAGGATTAGACCGAACTGTTGATGGTTGAATAAAGAAAAAATGAGCTTTAAAAAGAGTCTCATAATGAACATCAGACATATTGAAGGATAACCAGAAAGTCAAGATGAGAGTCTCTCTTGTTCGAGTTTGAATCTAAGAAAAACAGAGAAGGTAGGGCTGCACTAGAAATTACACCAACAAGCCTTTTCTGTAAGAAAACATCTTGCAACGAGGTAGAGTAGAGGCAAAATATTCACAAGGAACTTCCCCAGTTATTAATCTTGGCTACAAAACAGCAAACGTTAAAATTATTCATATATATAACCCTCGATTATAAGGAAAATTATTGGCACACACATATGCACACAAAATGATTGCCTCTCAGCATTAACAAATATACACGACCTTCTCTCCATGAGCCTCTCGCAACCTAGTTGGTCAAGGAACTCATTTCTTTTGAGGATGACTTTAGAAACCAGACTAGAATATATATACATATATATATATATATATGTGTGTGTGTGTGTGTGTGTGTGTGTGTGTGTGTGTGTGTGTGTGTACACACACACTAGAAGGAAAAAGGAAAAACAAGAAAAAGTACCTGAATAATGTTGCCATAGAGCAGACAGAGTATGTGACCAAACATAGATCCATCAAATTAGAAAACACTTAATGAAGCAATCCCCTCTACAGAACAAGAGCGTGAGGACAAGGGACATAAGATCATAAGAACGAGATGAGAATGACATGAAAAAAAGCAGGCAATAAAAATATACAAGTGAGGTCTATATTAGAAGCAGCACAAAAGTTAGATATTGCTGAAAATGCAGGGATATTGAGAACAAAATTGAAAAACATCAAGAGAAATGAAATGGAAATGAGCAGAGTAAAATTCTTTATGAAGAGTACAACAGACTCAAAAATTCTGCTGGGTCATTTTAGTTGTATTACCTTTAGGAAATGGCCAATATACAATAAAACTGACACGAAGAAACCTAAATTGTTCTGTATAATGAATGAAATGGGACTCTTCCAATTCCAATGATTCCAATATCATTGACTATATTCCTTTTGCTGTACCTATCATCCCTGTGACTTATTCCTTCCTTAACTGGAAGCCTGTACTTGCCATTCCCCAGTGTATACAAATATCGAAATCATATGTTGTACATATGTCAATTACATTTCACTTACTTAATTCCAGAGAACCTCTGTGAGAATACTTGAGTTCTTTGTTATCAAGGGGAATGGATCCAAAAAATGTCATTTAGAGGCAAAAACTAGATTGTTGATCTAGTTGATATGAAGACTATGATAACTGCCAGTGACAAATGGTAAATATTGATACCGTGCATTCATTCTGGAGATAATTCTAAATGTTATCATTGCATTCATAAAAATGTCACATTCCTGAGGAAACCAAAGAAATGAACATTACATTACAACATTAATATAATTGAACATTACATTCTACAACAATAATGTAAATTCATGTAAATTCATGATTCCCTACTCAAATGCTGTTAATTAAAATATCTGGCATGGGGTTGGAAATTAGCTTTTATTTGTTTTTAATTATTGAAAATTTTAAAATAAAGGTATTTACATGGATTGATATATAAATGATGACAAAGAATATAGAGTAAAAGGAAGTCTCCCCTCACCCCCTCCTCCTGTCCCACAAGTATTCCCTCCCCTTTCCAGTCCAGAGGCAACCATTACAAGGTTCTCCTCTAACCTTCCAGAAATATAACCTAAAAAGCATTCGTTTTCCCAAATATGTATTTAAATAGCTGCTACAATTGACTCATATTGGCTTGGAGGTTATAATCCATTCAAATTTTAGAAAGCAAACCTAATTTAACATTGGTAATGCTTTAGGGAATTTTTTTCTTTTTTTAAACAAAATGAGGTTGTTAGATTGTTTTAAGATAAAATACTACATTTCAGTACAGGAAACCAAGAAATAATAAAACTCAAACTGAGTTTTACTAAACTAAGGCTATAAGTAAAGGCCTGTGGGCAGAATTATGTCACATGCTCCTTGATATGTATTACAAGTCTTAAGCTTCTAATGAAAACAAAATTATTTTCCATTAAGCAAAACATAGAGAGAGCCCTCAAATATCAAGAGATAACTAGACTCACACACATAATAACAATTATACTAGAAAGGGTGGGTACCTAGCACATTAACAAAAAACTTTTTTTTTTTGGAGGAGTCCAAGATGGCAAAGGAGACCTTAGTTTTGTCAGGTCCCAGGAATACAGCTAGATAGCTATGAAATCATTCTGAACACTTGCAAACTCACCTGGTGAACTAAGAAAATAATTGCTTCAATTCTACAAATAGAAAAGCAAACACTTTCTGCAAGGTGGAACAAGCAGAGAAGTGAATCTGAGGTGATATATAGGAAGATAAACCGCAGGGGAGAGAGCCTTCAGCCAGTGTGCCCCACAGGAGGCCACAGGGTTTGGAGACCCCAAAGCGGTCGTGTGCCTGAGATAGGAATGCTGGGTCACAGGCTGGGTGAGCATGGAGTGCGGATGGAGAAAAGGGAGACAGGAGTGCTTGACTGCTTTTCTCTGAGGGCTCACAGAGGAGTAGGGTCCTGAACTCTCGGCTCCTCCAGGCCAGAGATTGGGAGGCCGCCATTTTCATTCCCATCCTCTAAAGCTATATGGAAAGCCTTCAAGGAATAAAAGCCACAGAGAGCAAACCTGAGCAGGTTAGTTAGCCTGGCCCTGTGGCAAGGGCAGTACAAATACTCCTGATAATCAGTGCAACAGGCCCCTATCCCAGAAGATGGGAAACAACATCTGGCTAAGACCCAGTTTACCAATCAATCAGCCTGACCCCTGCCTCAACTCTGCCCCTGGCAAGCTTGCCTCAGTGGAGGCCTTCAGGGGAGCCACATGGGCCCGGCCCATGGTCCCAGATGGTCGCAACACAAACCTAGCAAGAAAGCGCTCCAAACACAGCCCACATCTCTGCATAACACAAGCCAATTCTCAGGAGCTTTCTGCCCGAATCAATATCTCAGGCAGAAATCTCCTGAGAATTGGCTAGAAACTACCAGCAAACTCCCTGCTGGTGACAGGGGTCTTCAGGGAGGCACCTGGGCATGGCCCCTGGTCCTGAGCTGTTGCAGTCCTGAACCTCGTGAGAAAATACTCTAAACACCAGGTACACACGTGGCCCAAATGGTTTCAGAACGCCTGCAACCCTGCCCCTTATTCAGTCCCCTGGGGAGCCTGCCTCAGTGCTGGCAGGTCGGGCCTTCCATGCCCTTAGACCTTAACCCGAACCCTAGGTTGGGTTTTCAGGCTTCTGTCCCCAGACGCCTTGCCCCCAAGCCCTCCAGGTTGGAGACCACTGAGCCACACCCCAGGACTCTGCTTGCACCCAGGAGGAAACCATGCCATTTGAGATGTGCAAAACCCTCAGAGCAGGAGAAATCTGCATGCCTCCCTGAGGCCACCCCCACTGTCAGTTCCCGCCTCCCGCAACTGGACCACAAACCCGGAGCCTGACCCCTCCTCTCAAGTTGCTCCTGTCAGCAGGGGCCCTCAGGGGAGCCTCCTGGACCCGGCCCATGATTCCAGATGGTCCCAAGACAAACCTAGCAAGAAAGCATTCCAAACACCAGGCAGGTGTGGCTGAATCGCCAAACAGTGCCAGCCAAATCTCATGAGCTTTCTGCCCAGATCCATATCATTGGGGCAGAAAGTTTGTGAGAATTGGCCAGAAACCCCTGGTAAACTTGTTTCCGGTGGCAGAGGCCTTTAGGGGAGCCACCTGGGCCTGGCCCATGGTCCTGAGGGGTCACAGCCCAAACTGTGAGAAAGTGTTCTAAATGCCAGGCACGTGGGTGGCCCAAATCACTTCAGAATGCCGGCCACCCTCTCCCTCTACTCATCCCCCTGGGGAGGCTGCCTCAGCGCTGTCAGATCGGGTCTGCCATGTCCCTAGGCCCTAATCCTAATCCTAGGTTGGGTACTGGCCCCCAAGCCCTCCAGATTGGGGACCGTTGAGCCACACCCCAGGACTCTGTCTGCCACCCAGGAGGTAACTATGCTGTTTGGAACTCTGCAAAACCCTCAGAGCAGGAGAAACCTGCATGACCCTGTGAGGCCACCCCCACCATTGGTGCCCCCCCCCCACAACCCTGGGCCACAAACCCGGAGCCTGAGTCTCAGTGTGACCCCACCCTCAATTCTTCCCCTGGGGAGCTTGCCTCAGCAGGGGCCCTCAGGGGATCCGCATGGGCCCAGCCCATAATTCCAGACAGTTGCAATATGAACCTAACGAGAAAGGACTCCAAACACTGGACAGCTGTGCAGGCTGAATAGCCTATTCTCATTAGCTTCCTGCCCAAATCGGTTTGGACTGAGATCTGTCAAGCTTTGAAATAAGTTCTCCTGCGATTTGGACTGGACCTCACAGGATTTGGACTGAGGTCATGTGATGTCTCTGAGTTCTCATGATACTTGAAATGACTTCTCACAAGGTTTCTACCCAATTTTTTTGAGAATTCTACCCAAATCGACATATTTGGGTAAAATTGTCATGAGAATTGCCTGAGCTCTCAGGAGATTTGGACTGAGATCTCTCAAGCTTTGAAGTAAATTCTTATGGGATTTGGACTGCAATCTCACAGGATTTGGACAGATACCGCATGATGTCCCTGAGTTCTCACAATATTTGAAATGGATTTTCATGAGATTTCTACCCAACTCATTCTTCTACACATAGCTGTCCAATTTTCCCAGCACCATTTATTGAAGAGACTGTCTTTTTTCCATTGTGCATTTTTTCCTGCTTTGTCAAAGATTATTTGACCATAAAGTTGAAGGTCCATATCTGGACTCTCTACTCTGTTCCACTGGTCTATGTGTCTGTTTTTGTGCCAGTACCATGCTGTCTTGGTGATCACAGCTTTGTAGTAAAGCTTAAAATCAGGCAACGTGATGCCCCAGTTTTGTTTTTTCTTTTTCAACACTTGATGTGGGTAGAATTCTCATTAGAATTGCCTGAGATCTCAGATGACTTCAAATGAGATCTCTTGAGCTTTGGAATAAGTTCTCATCTCATATTTGGAATGAGTTCTCATGATATTTGGGTAAAAAAATCTCATGAGTACTGTCTGAGTTCTCATGAGATTTGGACTGAGATCTCATACTTCCTGTGGCAGGAACCAACACTGCCACTCCATCCAGAGTCAAGCACTGCAACTCACCACTGTCTTCAGTGGCGACAAGCTGCACAACCTCACAATCATTGGTCCTACACTGCATCTCAACCCTGCCTCTGGTGGCCGTAAGTAGCACTGCTAAGCCTTCTGGTGTCTCTCACACTACAGCTGACCTCTGCTGCCAGTGGCGGGAACTGACATTTCCCCTCCTTCCAGCATCTCACACTGCAGCTCACCACTGCATCCAGTGGCATAAAAGGGCATTGCAGCATTATCCAGCATCTCACACTGGAGCTCAACATTGCCTCCAGCGGAGGCAAGCTGCAGTGTCATGTCTCCTTGCTCCTCTCATGGTATGGCTCACCACTGCCTCCAGTGGCGGTAATCAGCATTGCAAAGCATTCTGGCATCCTTTCCACCTCAGCTGACCACTGCCTCCAGTGGCAGGAACGCATACTGCCTCTTCTTCCAGCTACTAGTGCCTCCAGTGGTAGGAAACTGCACTGCCACTCCTTGCATCATCCTAAACTGCACCCACCAGTGCCTCCAGTGGTGGGATACTTCACTGTCACTCCTTCCAGTGTCCCCCATGGCAGCTCAGCACTGCCTCCAGTGGCGACAAGCTACACAGCCACACCATCCATGGTCTTACACTGCATCTCAACACTGCCTCTCATGGCCGTCGGAAGTACTGCAAATCCTTCTGGCATCCCTCGCACTGCAGCTGACCATTGCCTCCAGGGGCGGGAACTGACATTTCCATTTTTTCCAGGGTCTCGAAATGCAGCTCAACACTGCCTCCAGTGCCTGCAAGCTGCACTGGCATGTCTTCCAGCAGCTCTCCCAATGCAGCTAAAGATGCCTCCAGTGACAGACTTCTGCACTGCCATGCCATCAAGCAGCTCTCATCATTCAACTTTCCACCACTGGAGGCAGTGCTGAGCTCCAGTGCAATAAATGCTAAAAGATGAGGCAGTTCAGCTTGCCACCAAGGGAAGCAGTGGTCAGTTGCTATCGGCGAGACACTGGAAGATGTGCTGCTGGAGCTTCCAGACAATGGATGCAGTGGACAGACACAGTGCAAGGTGTGGGAAGGCGACTCGGTGTGGCTTTCTTCCACTGGAGGCAATGCTGAGTTGCAGTCTTAGGGACGGTGGAAGACGTGCCAGTGCAGCTTGAGACCAGTGGAGGCAGTTGTAAGCTGCATTGTGAGATGCTGGAAGGCCCAGCAGTGCAGGTTCACACCCTGAAGGGCGTGGTGAGCTGTAGTGTGAGAGTCACTGGAAGGCATGGCAATGCTGCTTGCCACCACTGGATGCAGTGGCGAACTGCAATATGAAAGACACTGAAAGAGGAGACATTGCAGCCAATCAGCACTGAGGGCAGTGGCGAGGTACTGGGTGAGAGACCTTGAAAGGTGAGGCACTGCAGCTTTTTTCTACAGGAGGGAGTGATAAGCTGTATAGTCATTATTTCCCCAAGCTCAAGAGTGGTGGTAACAACCCCTGGACCTGCCCACCCACTCAGCATTGTGCCCCATATTTTCAAGTTTGGTGGTAATGGGCCATCAGGATGGTTCAGGAGGGTCCTCCAGGTGGGTGTCTGGAGCCAGGGATAAGCCAGACCCAACTCATGTTGCATTTGGAACCAATGAGTTGAGTGTTTTTTTGGAAGAAAAAACTTTGTTTTTCCAAAAAGAACAACAGCATTGGTCAACTTTAGAATGAAGCTAATTACCACTTAAGAAACAAGTGTGTGTGTCCCATTCTCCCAGGAACTGGAGCAGGTGTGCAGGCTTTAGGTGGGAGGTGCCTGCTTGTCCCCACCTGAAAAGCCTTTTCCACTCTGGCTCCACGAGACCTGAAGTTTTGAAATCAACATCTGAGTCAGTCATGCAGCTTGTCACAGGAAGTCAGCATTCAGAGAAAGCAGCAGGTACATTGGGCTCAATGTCACATCAATGTCAGGATGGGAGGTAAAATTTCTCTTTAACCCCAAACCTCTTGGGCTTTTCTCTTGTCTCTAGCAGAGCCACAAAGTCAAACTGAAGCAGCTGTCACCAATCTAGAGTGGGTGCAAGAGTTCCTGAGTTTCCCTGCAGGTAGAACATGGCAGGGGACCCCATTTCTCTGTTAATTTCTGGCTTACAAAGGTATTTGGAACATCTCTTTCCTAGGCAATCACTTTGATTAGAAAGAGAGGATGAGCTCGGTTTGTGTTTTGAACCTACAATGTGTTCCTTCATCTAACAGTGTTTATTCCATTGGGCCTAGGCTGTGGTGGAATGGCCAGCATCTAGAGTTAGGTGGCTGTTTGTGGTCAGATAGAGACTTGGATGATGTCTTGTCCTTTGTCAAAGGTGATGTATCCTAATGGATTAGTCTTTTCATCCAAAGAGTTCCAATGAGGGCAGAGGAAAAATTCAAAATGATTCTAAAGAGACTTTCACAACTTAAAATTTGAAGCTTGACTTTGTAGTTTCACTAAATGTATCATCTAGATAGATGGACATGCCGTGTTTTCTCTGTAGTTTCATTGGTGGTGAAGTCAGGAGGAGAGTCTTTGGGAGTTCTCCTGGATAGAGACACGCTGGTGGCTTCCAGGGACTTGGCGTCAGAAACTCTGGGGTGAATTTCTGTAACTGCTTGCCTGACACTGGGCAAGTCAGATTATCCCATAGGTTTTCCATTTCCTCCTTAGGAAATTGCTGGCAGTTAATGTTCTTCTTAAAGCAGAACCCTCCTGCACTGTCGGTAGGCATGCAGGCTGTTGCAGCTACTCTGGAAAAGAGTCTGGTGGTTCTTCCAAAAGCTAAAAACCAAAAACCCTAGGATCCAGCCATTGTACTCCTAGGTATTTACCCAAAGGACACAAAAATGCACATTCAGTGGGGTACAAGCACCATGATGTTTATGGCAGCACAAACAGCACAAAACAGCAAAACTATGGAGGTAGCCCTAATGTCCATTCACTGATGAGTGGAGGAAGAAGATGTGGGAGATATATGTGTGTGTATGTATATACACACACACACACACAATGGAATAGGATCCAGCTTCAAAAAGAATGAAATCTTATCATGTGCAAGGATGTGGATGGATCTAGAGTGGATTAAGCTAAGCAAAATCCGTAAGGAAAGACCAATACCCCATGACTTCACTCCTATGGAATTTCAGAAAGAAAACATATGAACATAGTGAGGGGAGAAAGATAGGCCAATGAGGTAACAGACTCAACCTTAGAGCGTAAACCAAGGGTTGCTGGAGGGCAGGTGTTGGGGGTGGGGAGTTAAATAGGCAATGGCTATTATGGGGGGCACTTGTTGTAATGACTTCTGGTTGTTGTATGCAGGTGAGAAATCACTAAATCCTACCCCTGAAGCAAAGGAATTACCACTGCATGGAAACAAATTGCAATTGAAATCAATGAAGAAAAGAAGAAGACCATGTTCTGCTTCACGAAGAGTGAGGTAAAAATGGAGTGATTTTCACTCTCCTATTCTGTAGATGATAGTTTTCAAACACACTGTGGAAGGATAAACTAGTTTCTCATTGTATAAGTAGTCCTTGGAAAGCTGCAATGAAAAATTCAGATCTCAGAGCCTGTTCATGTTCCATTCCTATATGACCTATGTTTGCCAAGGTAGAAAGGTAGGTGGAGTGAAGCGCCTGGGTGGCTCAGTGGGTTAAGGCCTTTGCCTTCAGCTCGGGTCATGATCCCAGGGTCCTGGGATTGAGTCCCACATCGGGCTCTCTGCTTGGCAGAGAGGCTGCTTCCTCCTCCTCTCTCTCTCTCTCTCTGCCTACTTGGGATCTTTGTCTGTCAAATAAATAAATAAAAATATTTTTAAAAAAAAGAAAGAAAGAAAGGTAAGTGGATACAAATATGACAGAAGGGGAAAGGAGGTGTTAACCATTCAGAAGGTAGGCTTCTTTCTTCCTCATGAAAGACTTGGGTCAGTGTAATTTTGGAAGAAGAGGGGGTCCTAGAACTTTGCAGCAGACAGGGGAGTTCCAGGTCTGCCTAGAGCTGAGAGGGGTTCAGGGGGAGAGCTGAGTGCATTCTGCAAGAGTCTGTGGGCAGGGCTGGCTGCAGGGGTGGCTATATGTCTCCCATGTAACTGTTGTCACAAATCAGGGCTGTGAGCTTGTTCCTGGCTAAGGACAGGTGAGGGACAGGTGGAGAGCTGGCAGAGCACCTTCTTCCATGCCACCAGCCTCACTGAACACACACAACCACATCGTCTGTCCCTGTCACTCCAATTCTGACTTCTCCAGGTTGCCAGGCCCAGATGTTGGTTTGTGCTTCTTTCTTTGCATGTGGGTGAAGTTTTAAAAGTTTGATGGTTAGAATGATGGGTCATCAGAACATCTGTTCCTCTTATTTCCTGCTCTTCTTTCAATCACTGAAGTGAATCAGACCTGCTAGTGGAAGGGAAAGTCTATGTGTTTTTCTTTCCTGTTTTCATTAAACAATGGGAAAATAGTCTTCTGAAATAGTCAACGAATCTTTTGTGGGGGTTCATGTTTTTCTCTTCTGTGAACTACTTTCTAGTATTCAAAATTATTTTTAAGGGGCGCCTGGGTGGCTCCATCATTCAGCAACTGCCTTTGGTCAGGTCATTATCCCAGGGTCCTGGGATTGAGTCACACATTGGGCTCCCTGCTTGGTGGGAAGCCTGCCTCTCCCTCTCCAACTCCCCCTGCTTGTGTTCCCTCCCTTGATGTGTCTCTCTCTGTCAAATAAATAAATAAAATCTTTTAAAAAAGAAATTATTTTTAAAAGTAAAGCGTAGCCTAGAGCTGTAACAGGGTGCAGTGTCCTTTGTGAGCGGGAGAAATGGAGGAGGAATGTAGGGTGTTTAGGGGCCTGGGGAGTGGCTCATTGTGCTCCCAATGGAACACAAGCCCCTGTTACCCTTCCCTAGTGGGGGCAGGGGACAGGGGAAGTGGTGTGTGTGTGTGTGGCTGCTCACCTGATGGCCCATCATGGGCTCTGAAACCTGACCTGGTGGATCACTTGTGACTTGAACTGGGAATTTATGAAGGAAACAGAATGAACCCTGGAGGGTGCCTCTAATCTTTGCACTCAGACAACTACATGGAGCAAAAGAATTCATCACCTGTGAAGCGTGTCAGTATCCCTCAGGGTGTGGGCTTTACTTCCTGGGAAGAGGTTGTTTCTTCATCCTTACCTGAACCAGAACCATGTTATCTGGTCATGGAGATCCAGACCTTTACATGAACATGTCATTATTATTCTTCTTATTTTAAGAAACCAATTGAGACATTGACTTCGAGATACAAATACCAAAAGGAAAAACATAAGGTCAACTATATACATGAGGACTGAACTTGTTGTGTCTGTCATTAGTATGGGCAATGTAGGTCTGTCCATACGAGAAAGAACAAGGAATTCTATTTGGATAAAAGTGTGCTGTACACACTTACTGTTTTATTTTATTCTATTCTATTCTTTTCTTTTTTTAAATTATTTTAAATTATTATTTTTTTATTAACATATAATGTATCATTAGCCCCAGGGGTACAGGTCTGGGAATCACCAGGTTTACACACTTCTCAGCACTCACCATAGCACATACCTTCCCCAATGTCCATAACCCAACCACCCTCTCCCTGCCCACCCTCCCCTGGCAACCCTCAGTTTGTTTTGTGAGATTAAGAGTCTCTTATGGTTTGTCTCCCTCCCGATCCCATCTTGTTTCATTTTATTCCCTTCCTAACCTCTAAATCCGCCCCCGTTGCCTCTCAACTTCCTCATATCAGGGAGATCATATAAATGTCTTTCTCTGATTGACCTATTTCGCTTAGCATAATACCCTCTAGTTCCATCCACATTGTCGCAAATGGCAAGATTTCATTTCTTTTGATGGCTGCATAGTATTCCATTGTATATATATATACCATTTCTTCTTTATCCATTCATCTGATGATGGACATCTAGGTTCTTTCCATAGTTTCACTATTGTGGACATTGCTGCTATAAACATTCAGGTGCACGTGCCCCTTCAGATCACTACATTTGTAAATACCCAGTAGTGCAATTACTGGGCTGTAGGGTAGCTCTATTTTCAACTTTTTGAGGAACCTCCATGCTGTTTTCCAGAGTGGTTGCACCAGCTTGCATTCCCACCAATAGTGTAGGAGGGTCCCCCTTTCTCCGCATCCTCACTAGCATCTGTCATTTCCTGACTTGTGTGAGGTGGAATCTCATTGTGGTTTTGACTTGTATTTCCCTGATGCTGAGTGATGTGGAACACTTTTTCATGTGTCTGTTGGCCATCTGGATCTCTTCTTTGCAGAAATGTCTGTTCATGTCCTCTGCCCATTTCTTGATTGGATTATTTGTTCTTTGGGTGTTGAGTTTGATAAGTTCTTTATAGATTTTGGATACTAGCCCTTTATCTGATATGTCATTTGCAAATATCTTCTCCCATTCTGTCAGTTGTCTTTTGGTTTTGTTAACTGTTTCCTTTGTTGTGCAAAAGCTTTTGATCTTGATGAAGTCCCAATAGTTCATTTTTGCTCTTGCTTCCCTTGCCTTTGGTGACAGTCCTAGGAAGCAGTTGCTGCAGCTGAGGTCAAAGAGGTTGCTGCCTGTTTTCTCCTCAAGGATTTTGGTGGATTCCTTTCTCGCATTGAGGTTCTTCATCCATTTTGAGTCTATTTTCATGTGTAGTATGAGGAAATGGTCCAGTTTCATTTTTCTGCATGTGGCTGTCCAATTTTCCCAACACCATTTGTTGAAGAGATTGTCTTTTTTCCATTGGACATTATTTTTGCTCTGTCGAAGATTAGTTGGCCATAGAGTTGAGGGTCTATTTCTGGGCTCTCTATTCTGTTCCATTGATCTATGTGTCTGTTTTTGTGCCAGTACCATACTGTCTTGATGATGACAGCTTTGTAATAGAGCTTGAAGTCTAGAATTGTGATACCACCAACTTTGGCTTTCTTTTTCTTTCAATATTCCTCTGGCTATTCGAGGTCTTTTCTGGTTCCATATAAATTTTAGGATTATTTGTTCCATTTCTTTGAAAAAAATAGATGGGATTTTCATAGGGATTGCATTAAATGTGTAGATTGCTTTAGGTAACATACACATTTTCACAATATTTGTTCTTCCAATCCATGAGCATGGAATATTTTTCCATTTCTTTGTGTCTTCCTCAGTCTCTTCCATGAGTACTATATAGTTTTCTGAGTACAGATTCTTTGCCTCTTTGGTTAGGTTTATTCCTAGGTATCTTATAGTTTTGGGTGCAATTGTAAATGGGATTGACTCCTTAATTTCTCTTTCTTCTGTCTTGTCGTTGGTGTATAGGAAGGCAACTGACTTCTGTGCATTGATTTTATATCCTGACACTTTACTGAATTTCTGTACAAGTTCTAGCAGATTTGGAGTGGAGTCTTTTGGGTTTTCCACATAAAGTATCATATCATCTGCAAAGAGTGAGAGTTTGACTTCTTATTTGCTGACTTGAATGCCTTTAATTTCTTTTTGTTGTCTGATTGCCAAGGCTAGGACTTCTAGTACTATGTTGAATAGCAGTGGTGATAATGGACATCCCTGGCGTGTTCCTGACCTTTCAGTTTTTCTCCATTGAGAATGATAGTCGCTATGGGTTTTTCACAGATGGCTTTGATGATAATGAGGTATGTGCCCTCTATCCCTACACTTTGAAGAGTTTTGATCAAGAAAGGATGCTGTACTTTGTCAAACGCTTTTTCAGCATCTATTGAGAGTATCATATGGTTCTTGTTCTTTCTTTTATTAATGTATTGTATCATACTGATTGATTTGAGGATGTTGAACCAACCTTGCAGCACTGGAATAAATCCCACTTGGTCGTGGTGAATAATCCTTTTAATGTACTGTTGGATCCTATTGGCTAGTATTGGTGAGAAATTTCACATCTGTGTTCATCAAGGATATTTGTCTGTCATTCTCTTTTTTGATGGGATCTTTGTCTGGTTTTGGGATCAAGGTGATGCTGGCCTCATAAAATGAGTTTGGAAGTTTTCCTTCCATTTCTATTTTTTGGAACAGTTTCAGGAGAATAGGAATTAAATTATTATTATTATAATTATTATTATTAAATTATTCTTTAAATGTTTGGTAGGATTCCCCTGGGAAGCCATCTGGCCCTGGGCTCTTGTTTGTTGGGAGATTTTTGATGACTGCTTTAATCTCCTTACTGGTTATGGGTCTGTTCAGGTTTTCTATTTCTCCCTGGTTCAGTTTTGGTAGTTTATATGTCTCTAGGAATGCATCCATTTCTTCCAGGTTGTCAAATATGCTGGCGTAGAGTTGCTCATAATATGTTCTTAAAATTGTTTGTATTTCTTTGGTGTTGGTTGCAATCTCTCCTCTTTCATTCATGATTTTATTTATTTAGGTCCTTTCTCTTTTCTTTTTGATAAGTCTGGCCAGGGGTTTATCAATTTTATTAATTCTTTCAAAGAACCAGCTCCTAGTTTTGTTGATTTGTTCTATTGTTTTTTTGGTTTCTATTTCATTGATTTCTGCTCTGATCTTTATTATTTCTCTTCTACTGCTGGGTTTAGGCTTTCTTTGTTGTTCTTTCTCCAGCTCCTTTAGGTGTAGGGTTAGGTTGTGTATTTGAGACCTTTCTTGGTTCTTGAGAAAGGCTTGTAGTGCTATATACTTCCATCTTAGGACCACCTTTGCTATATCCCAAAGATGTTGAACAGTTGTGTTTTCATTCTCTTGTGTTTCCACGAATTTTTAAAAGTTCATCTTGAATTGACTGGTTGACCCATACATTCTTTAGTAGGATGCTCTCTAGCCTCCATGTATTTGAGTTCTTTTCACCTTTCCTCTTGTGATTGACTTTCATTTTCAAAGCATTATGGTCTGAAAATATTCAGGGAATGATCCCAATCTTTTGGGATGAGAATGAACATGGTGGCCTCCCTATCTCTAGCACTGGAGCTGAGAGCTCGGGGCCCCACTCCTCAGTGTATCCTCATAGAAAAGCAGTCAGTCCTTCATGTCTCCCTGGCCTCTGTCCACACTCTGCTCACTAGTGATCAGTCTGTTCAGATTTTTTTTTCCTTCATGGTTCATTCCAGGTTGTTTTTAGGAACTTATCCATTTCTTCTAGGTTGTCCAAGGTATCAGCCTCTACTTGCTCCTAGTACTCTCTAAAGATCCCTTGCATTTTTGTGATATTCTTTGTAATAACTTGTTTCTTTTTTTAAGTTTTTTACATTTTTAATTTAAATTCAGTTAGCCAAGGCATAGTCTTTGATATAATGGTCAATGATTCATTAGTTGCATGTAACACCCAGGGCTCATCACCACATGTTTACTCCTTAATACCCATCACCCAGTTACCCTGCCCCCCAACCTACCTCTCCTCCAGTTTGTCTCCTATGACTAAGAGTCTCTCATGGTTTGTCTCCCTCTCTGATTTCTTCCCATTAAGTTTTCCATCCCTTCCCCTGTGGTCCTCCACACTATTCCTTGTGTTCTGCATATGAGTGACACCATATGATTATTGTTGTTCTCTGCTTGACTGATTTCATTTAGCATAACCCCCTCCAGTTCCATTCATGTCAATGCAAATGGTGGACATTCATCCTTTCTGATGGCTGAATACCATTCTATGGTATGTATGTACCACATCTTCTTTATACATTCCTCTGTTGAAGGACATCTCAGCTCCTTCCACAGTTTGGCTCTTGTGGACATTGCTGCTATGAACATTGGAGAGCATGTGCCCCTTCTTTTCACTGCATCTGTATCCTTGGGGTAAATACCCAGGAGTGCAATTGCTGGGTCGTAGCCCAACTCTATTTTTAACTTTTTGAGGAAACTCCATGCTGTTTTCCAGAGTGACTGCACCAGCTTGCATTCCCACCAACAGTGTAAGAGAGTTCCCCTTTCTCCACATCCTCGCCAACAGTTGTTGTTTCCTGTCCTGTTAATTTTAGCCTTTCTAACTGCTTTAAGGTGGTATCACATTGTGGTTTTGAATTCCCTGATGACAAGGGATGTGGAGCACTTTTTCATGGTCTGTTGGCTATTTGTGTGTCCTCTTTGGAGAAGTGTCTCTTCCTGTTTTCTGCCCATTTCTTGAGTGGTTTCATTGTTTCTTGAGTGCTGAGTTTGAGCAATTCTTTGTAGATCTTGGATACCAGACCTTTATCTGTCATGCCATTTGCAAATATCTTCTTCCATTCTGTAGGTTGCCTTTTAGTTTTGTTAATTGTTTCCTTTGCTGCGTAGAAGATTTTTATCTTGATGAAGTACCAATAGTTCATTTTTGCTTTTGTTTCCCTGTTCTTTAGAGACATGTCTTGCAAGAAGTTGCAGCGTCCAAAGTTGAAGAGGTTGTTATCTGTGTTCTCCTCTAGGATTTTGATGTGAGACAGGAATCAGTTCTTTCTCTTTCCTGATTATATTTGAGCGCTCTCTCTTTCTTAGTGAGTCTAGCTAAAAGTTTGTCAGTTTTGTTTATCTTTCCAAAAAAAGGCAACTTATATTTTCCTTGCTCTTTTGTCTTTTTAGTCTCCATTGGATTTATGTCCACTTTCCTTTTTATTATTTCCTTCTATCTACTGATTTGGGGCTTTGCTTGTTCCCCCCCTCCCCCCACTTCTTTCCTGTGTATATTAGGTTGGTTACTGGAGAACTTTCAGATGGATTGATAAGGACCTGAATTTCTATGAACTTCCCCCTTAGAGCTACTTTTGCTACATCCCATAACTTTTCATAGTTTCTCTTTTTTCATTTGTCTCAAAGTACTTTTAAATTTTCTTTTGATTTCTTATTTGACTATTTGTTGTTTACTTGCAGGTTGTTAAATTTCCAAATATTTGTGACTGTCCCATATTCTTCTTGTGACTGATTTCTACTTTCATACTATTGTGGTTGGGCAAGATTTGAACCAGAGTGTGAAGGAAGCATTCAGTTTAAAGATTAGTTTCCTGGGGTATTTTGTGAGGGCAGACCACGACTTCATGGGGACAGAGGAAGGTTGTGTGAGACTTGGGGGGGAGGTGGTCAACCTCCCATGCCTTTTAGGCATCCTGAGCCTGCTGTAGACAGAGGTGTTCCAAGAGTGGTGGGCAGGTGGCAGGCGCCAGGTGCAGGCAGTTTCTCTTTCTCATTCCTTCCCCCCTCCCTCCCAGAGGTAGCTCAGAGAAGCCACCATGCCCCACATCACAAGATCCTTTGACCTGTACTTCCTGCATTCAGCTGTGAGCTTGGTGTTTTCCCATTGCCTCTTTCTCCCATACCCATACTCAAGGCAGTTCCTGGATCAAGGGAAGGAACTGTACCCTTGTCTGTACTTGATCCTCTTCCTGTCCTGCACTGAGCCCACCCACCTTTGCACCTTCCATGGATGTGCTTGGAAGCAAGCTTGTCCACAGGGAATCTATTAGCCAAATGATTCCAAGTAATGACCACTGAATTAGTGATCCAGGATAGAGAACAAACCTGCTCTGAAACCTGTCCCACACTCTGTGACCATCTCATACTAAGACAGAAACAGTAATAGCTTTCTGGATGATGACATGGCATCTATCTCTACTTATACTCTCTTGAATGCATAGGAGCTGATCCTAGATGGAAAGGGACCATGGCTCCTGTGGGTAAGATTAACAGGTAAAATATGAGAATTCAGTGAAATTCCAGGCATAGAACGAACAAATATTGTTAAGGAAATACTCCCAAGCAGGGCATATGAACATTGTGTACCAAAGCTTTTTCAAACAAGTTACTGGAAGAAAAATCTTTTTTTATTGTTTATTTTAATTACAGTCAAGTTAACATACAGTGTTATATTAGTTTCAGGTGAAAAATAGCATGAGTCAGTAATTCTGTATATTACTCAGTGCTCACCAAGAAAACTGTACTCTTGGGGCACCTGGGTGGCTCAGTGGGTTAAAGCCTCTGCCTTCGGCTCAGGTCATGATCTCAGGGTCCTGGGATCGAGCCCCGCATCGTGCTTTCTGCTCAGCGGGGAGCCTGCTTCCTCCTCTCTCTCTGCCTGCCTCTCTGCCTACTTGTGATCTGTCTGTCAAATAAATAAATAAAATCGTTAAAAAAAAAAAGAAAAGAAAATTGTACTCTTAGTTGCCTTCATCTATTTCACACATCCCTCCATCCACCTCCCCTTGATAACCATCAAAGGTTAACAATTCTCTATTGTTAAGAATCGTATTTTGGTTTGTCTCTTTTTTCTCCTTTATTTATGTATGTTTGTTTTTTCAATTCTACATAATAGTGACATCATATGGTATTGTCTTTCTCTGACTGACTGATTTCACTTAGGATAATCCTCTCTAGATCCATCCGTGTGGCTGCAAATGGAAAGATTTCATTCTTTTTATGGCTAATATTCCACTGTGTGTGTATGTAGGTGTGCATGTATACACATTTACCATCTAATTTATCACTTTATAAACAGACAGTTGGGTTGCTTCCATATTGTGATCTTGTAAATAATGCTGCAAGAAAACAGGGGTGCATGTATCCTTTTTTCACATGCTTTGGGTAAATACCCAGTAGTATGGTTGCTAGATCTTAGGGTAGCTCTATTTTTAACATCTTGAGGAACCTCCATACTGTTTTCCAGAGTGACTGCAGCAGGTTGCTTTTCCACCAACAGTACACGAGTGTCCCCCTTTTGCCACACCCTCCCTGCGCCTGTTGTTCCTTGTGCTGTTGATGGGAGCCATCCTGACAGTATGTGGTAATACCTCATTATACTTTTGAATTGCATTTTCCTGAGCTTGGGTGCTGGTGAACATCTTTTCATGGGACCATTGGCCATCCATAGTTCTTCTTTGGAGAAATGTCTGTTCTTGTCTTCTGCCTATTTTTTAACTGGATTATTTGGGGGGGTTTTTTTTTTTTTGGTGTTGAGTTGTATACACTCCATGTATTTTGGACACTATTGCATAGCATATTTGCAAATATCTTCTCCCTTTCAGTAGGTTGTCTTATTATCATTATTACTTTTTCCTAGTTCTTCTGCTGTGTGGAAACTTTTTATTTTGATATAGTCCCAGTAGCTTATTTTTGCTTTTATTTCCTTTGCTTCATGAGACAGTCTAGAAAAATGTTACTTTGGTCCATGTCAAGAAGTTACTGTCTGTGCCTTCTTGTAGGATTTTTATGGTTTCAGGTCTTCCATTGAGGTCTTGAAACTGTTTTAAGTTTATTTATCTGTATGGTATAAGGAAGCAGAGTAATTTCATTCTTCTGTGCATAGCTGTCCAGTTTTCCCAACACCATTTGTTGTAGAGACTGTCCTTTTCCTTTTCAATATTATTGCCTGCTTTGCAGAAGATTGATTGGCCACATAATTGTGGGTTTATATCTGAGCTTCTATCCTGTTCCCTTGGTCTCTGTGTGCATTTTTGTGCCAGTACCATACGGCTAGGATGACTACAGCTTTGCTGTATAACTTGAAATCTGGAATTGTGCATTCTCCAGCTTTGGTTTTCTTCTCAACATTGCATTGGCTGTTCAGTATCTTTGGTGGTTCCATACAAATGTTTAGGAGTGTTTGCTTGAGTTCTTTTTAACTTAAATTCAATGAGCCAACTTATAGTACATCATTAGTTTCAGGTGTAGTATTCAATAATAGATCAGGTGTGTATGACACCCAGTGCTCATTGCATCGTGTGCCCTCCTTAATGCCCATCACCCAGTTATCCCATCCCCCATTCACCTCCCCTCCAGCAACCCTCAGTTTGTTTCTGTAATGAAGAGTCTCTCGTGGTTTTTCTCCCTCTCTGATGACTACCCATTCAGTTTTCTCTCCCTTCCCCTCTGATCCTCTGTGGTGTTTCTCCTGTTTCACATATGAGTGAACCCATGTGCTGATTGTCTTTCTCTGACAGACTTATTTCGCTCAGCATAATACTGTCCAGTTCCGTCCAGGTGGCTGTGATGGTTAGTCTTCATCCTCTCTGACAACTGAATAATATTCTGTTGTAGATATGAACCACATCTTCTTGGTCCATTCTTCTGTCTGTGGACATCTGGGCTCTTTCCATACTTTGGCCAGAGTGGATATTGTTGCAATGAACACTGGGGGGCAGGTGCCACTACTTTTCACTCAATCTGTATCTTAGGGGTAAATGCCTAGTAGTGCAATTGCTGGGTTGTAGGGTAGCTCAATTTTTAAGTTCTTGAAGAAACTTGATAACATTTGGCAGAGTGGCTATACAGGCTTGCATTCCCACCAGCAGTGTAAGAGTGTTCCCCTTTCACCACATCCTCGCCAACATTTGTTGTTCCCTGCCTTGATCATTTCAGCCATGCCAACTGTTGTAAGGTGGTATCTTACTGTGGTTTTGATTTGTATTTCCCTGATGGCTATTGATGTGGAGCACTATTTTGTGTGTCTCTTGGTCTCTTGTATGTCCTTTTGGTGTGTTCACATTTTCACCTATGTCTTAAGCTAGGATAGGGGTAGTCCCAGGAGTATGGAAGGTGTGATCTGCTTAGGTATGGAGACCTTCAGAGACATCTGAATTGAGGGCTAGGGTTAAGGAGAGTATCAGGCTCAGGGTTTGTGTTCAGTATGGTATGAAAGTATAAATAAGCAGGGATTGGTTCAAGATGTCATTCAGATTTCTCTTGCCCTAAATCCTTTCTGGAGTTCCAAAAGGCATGATTTCTGACTTTGTTGTAGGATGAGCCCTCTGCTTCATTCTGGTGTCCCCATTCCCTGGCAATTTGGAACAAGGCCTCTGGGTGTGGTCCTTTAGAAATCCAACCTAGGGCTAGGGTTAGAGTCCAGGATTATGTCCGGTTCAACCTGCCAGCTGTGAAGCAAGACTCCAAGAGGGCTGAGTTGAGGGCATGGGTCAGGGTGAGTCTCAAGTCCCAGGTTTGTGTCCAGCAGACCACTGAATGTGGGGGGTAGCATCAGGTGGTCATGCAGATTTCTCCTGCTCTGAATCATTTCTGGAGCTCCAAATGGCATGGTTTCCTTCTGGGTGGTAGGCGGAACCCTCTGGGATTGCTCAGGTGTCTCCAGTCCCTGGGGCTTTGGTGCCAGGTCTCTGGGGACAGACTCCTCTGAGCCCAACCTAGTGTCATGCTTGGGGTCAGGTTTAGGGTCAGAGTTTAAGGTCACGGGTTAGGCTCAGGGGTTTGGGTTATGGGTTAGGGGTAGGGGTAGTTTAGGAGTTTGCCAGGGTTAATTTATTTGCCTTTTAATACAAGTTGTCTATGCTTAAATTAGACATTTTCTGAGAGTATTTTACAATGAGTAAAGGTTAACATGTAACCCAAATACTTACAGAGAAGAACCAAATGTTCCAAAGCAACACTTAAGACAATATTTCTTGACATTTATATTTTATGGTCAAAATAAGTAAAAATTGAGTTGCTCTGTCAGTCTTCTTACAGATGGATTTGCTGGCCCTGTCTTTCTGGGGTTTGCTGAAAAGGATATTCTCAGTGGGCTTCCTTAATGGGCCTCTCTGAATAGGATGGCTCTCTTAGCCCTTAGCCTGCATTCCTTCCTATTTTTGACCAATTGATTATATCTCACGTACTTTGGAAGCTCCCAGGTGGGACTAGAGCTATACATTTGTACTAAGTAGATACTCCATAAATATTTATTAATTGAAAAGTATGATGCTCTTTTTAATCAAAAATATCCATGTTTTATCAGTGAATTTTTTACCATTTCAGAATATATTTGGAGAAATCTATTGTTCCATGAATATATATCTGTCAAGGCTGCGGCTTTATTATGTCCTGTGTCATGCTTCCCTGAGCTAGCTGGAGCACTCATGACACATGTATGAAGTTCACCTTCAATCCTTAGGGGTGAGTTCTGTGAAGGCAGTAGGGGGCATTTGGGGGGCTTGCCCTGCTGGACACCACCATGTCATCTGGGGCCAGATGTGACATGAACACACCCCCTCTTTCCCTAGCTTTTTTCCATGTTCCTCTACCATCTATCAGCATGTAGGTTTCCCTCCAGCCATATCTTTGCAGACAAACTCTGAGATGGCTTATGGCTTGGGACTCCATTGACATCACAGAGTCTTGTTATAACCAGTGTCCAAGGTTTCTGTGGCACTGACATGAACTTTGTTCCCAGAATATGCCCCATGAAGAGTCCCATGAGAGTCTGGGAGTCCAGGAAAGATAAATGGGTAATTGCAGCTCTAGCTAAAGCCACTTTGGGGGATCATGCTGGAGGCCATCTCACATCTCAGTCTGGCTTTTTTGCTGATTTCCATATGACCTAGGAGAGTCAGTTCATTGGAGCTTCAGGTTGATCATTTCTAAAACAGAGAAAAATTTTAGGATGGCTGAGTGGCTCAGTTGGTTAAGCCATGCCAAAGGCTCAGGTCATGATCCCAGAGTCCTGGGATCAAGTCCCGCATCAGGTTCCTTGCTCGGCAGGGAGCCTGCTTCTCTCTTTGCCTCTGCCTGCCACTCTGCCTGCTTGTGCACGCTCTCTCTCTCTATCTGATAAATAAATAAATAAATAAATAAATAAAATCTTTAAAATAATAAATGATGAAATAAATAATAAAAATAAATGAGGAAAAGTTTTTAGATTAATTGATTCATTCAGGAGTATGGAATGAACTCCAAGGAAGTTCTGGGCAGTCTCCAAGATGGATTCTATCTCAGTTCTGACTCCCACCCTTCCCGCTCCTACTGAGTTCCCCTACTGAACACAATGGCTGTTTCACGGAAATTACCTAGGACAACATTGGACTAACAAGTGTTTTCGGGGTGTGCCCCCATGCCATCTGATGTGGATGAGGGGCCTTGAGCAATTCTGAACCCAAACCAAGGTTTTAGCTGTGTTGTCTTACTTGCACAAAAATAGCAGTGCCTGGATCAAGCAGTGCCTGCAACAGCTGAGCTGGCTTAGTGAGGACCTGGCCCAGGACACTAGCCGCATGACACTGTGAGGGCACTCAGAATCTACAGTTAAGTCATGCAATGCAACAAGTGATTCTACATCAGGGTAGATGATGCAAGGTATAGTTCCACAGCAAATATGACAAAAAACGTTTAAATGACAAAATAGTATGTAGTTAAACATACTCTATACTATGGCAGTGATGGGAAAAGTGAGTGATGGGGTCAGAAAGGGGAATGGGAGTTCCAAGAAGCAGGCTGGAGTCATCAGGGGGTAGGGGTGTCTCGTTGAGGAATGGACCAGGAGGCTTGTCACGGGTTACAACAGTGCAGCATCAGGGTGTGCGCTCTGCCTGACCCATGACCCCCACGGGCACTGGGGACATTCTAGCCACAGAGGATCTACAGACCGCAAACTGGCCTGAGCAGAGCCTCTGTGGTCTGTCTTCTTTGTTCCTGGGTGTCCTCTTCCTCTGCTTTTGGAGGCTGTGGATTCTCCTTTTGTTTTCCTCTGAGCTGCACTATTTTGTGTGGATGCGGTACTGTTAGTTGACACAAATTCTTGCTGAAAAGAAGTGGAATAGAAGTCATCCTTGTTTCCTATGTAGACCTGAATAGATCCAATAGTAATAGCCTTTTCCCAGGCTCCTGGGCCTTCATCTGCTCGTCAACTCTGAGATTTTAAAAAACATATTCTATTCTTAACAGGTTGAAAGAATTAGTTTTGTTTTTAAAAAATTCAACAAAGTCTCACTTTTCATAATCTAAACAATGATCTGTAAACATTGAACGAACAAGGTTTGACAGGATGAAGGAAGAATTGGCTTTGGAGTGAGGTTTGTGCCAATATTTACTCACTGTTGTCCCCGTGTGGCCACTCTCCAGATAGCATGTGGCAGAATGTGTTCTGACTTAACAGATTCAAGGGAGAATAAGACAGAAGGTTGGTCCCTGAATTCCTTAGCTCCTAAAAACCATCCTCTAATTTATGAGTGATATTCTAAATTGAGTATAATTTAACTAGATATTAGGGATAGGGCCAGGGTCAAGTTGCATACATTAGCCATGGACAGCTTTTTCGTATGTCAATCTTATCTGCCGAAAGTGTTTTTAAAAAATAAAATGGGAGAGGACTTAATCACCAAAGCACTGAGCACATTACCTGCCCCGGGAAATAGGTAACTAAACATGATTATTGTTTCATCTTAGCTGAGGACCAGATGCTGGTCCCACAGGTACTTGGCAGGTAGCATATGTGGCCAGCTGGCCATCTCCCCCCGGCACCTACACGCAGCTCAGCACATCCTCTGCTCTGCTCAAAGGCAACAAACAGAAGGACCAGGTGCAGGTGTGACTCCCTCCAATCAGGCATGGTTTGCTTCCAACAGGTAGAGAAGTGGGCCAGCTCACATACACATGACGTATTCTTTTGGTTCCTTGCTATTTGCCTCCCCTTTCTGTCACCCTGGTCCTGAATCTTTAGCTCCTGTGAGAACTTGGGTTTGCAGATTTCTGTTGACATTTTGAAGTGCAGGTTTTTGTTGCCTTTGTTCCCTGTCCTTGGGTGGGAGATGAAGGCAGGAAAAGTCATCCTACTCTGAAAACAACAAAAGGAAGTATCAAGTGTGCTCTGCTCACAGCACCTCAGACTTGAAACCAATGACCAACTACGTACTTCGTGTTCTGCACAATCAGCTTTAGGGACTCATAGATGCGTGTGAAATGCAATTGTACTGAAAGAAATCTTGTTACCGAACTTTTGCCTTGCAGAAGACAGTTTAGGGACACTGCTCCTCACCTGCCCTGTCATTTCCTGTCTGGCCAATGCCCAGTGACACTAACACGTGTAGCCACACAAAAGCACAACTATGGCATCCTCCTGGAGCATTCCTGGTCACCCTGACTCCTGGCCTGGCCAACTCTGCACACCCCCAGTCCTCCCGAGCATCCCTCTTAGTGACATAGTTGCGATCATCCTCCTGGAGCATTCCCAGTCCCCTGGCCCTGAATCTGGCCAGCCCTGCACACCCCCAGTCCTCCTGAGTGTCTCCTGTCATGACACTTGTCACACAAGGCTGTCATTTGTTGTCTCTTGGTCTTCTCTTTCTGCTTGGAGTAGATCTCTCTCACAAATGCCTGACTGGATGACAGGTGGATGAATGGTTTCGGGATCTTTTGTCCTGAAACAGCAGGCATCCTTCAAAACCCTGATGGGCAGGGGGAGTCTTTGTCCCTCTATGTGCCACCAGCATTGGTGGATCATAGTGTCTAGGACAAGGGATTTGGGAGTCCTTCCGGATGATATTTGTTCTATGAAGGTGGCTTTCTTCTGAGATCATTATGGAACCACATTGTACAGCCATTCCTATGAGACAGAAAACATGTTACTGTATTGTATTATCCTTGCACACTGTGGCTAACTAAGAGGTAACGCACACTCACATTCAGGTTCACACACCTCTGTTTCTGAGTATCACTACCATGTAAACTACAGTGAATTCCCATTGGGCTGCAGACATGTAGACATGCCATTCAAGGTATAAATAGAGGAGGGTGGAGATGGAGTTCTGGCTAAAAGGATGAAGTCTTTGCCTCTGGGGGTGAAGAAATTAGATTTTACCCAGAAGGCTCTCTGTTCTACTCAAAGAAGTGAAATGGTCCTAGAATCTTTGAGACCAGGGATTGGCATAGACTTTTCTGTAAAGTCTTCTGTAAAGATTTTCTGTTAGGTGTTGTAGTCCATGTGGTGTCTCTGTGACTCCACTCTTAACCTTGTGGCTTGAAAGCAGCCACAGACCATCTATGACTAAAGTTCCAGCCACACTTGATTGACAGAATATGGGGGGAGATCCCATTTGGCCCATGGGTAGTAGTTTCCCACACCCCAGACCCCAGATCTGCAACATGATGGATGATGGGGGAGAGGGCTCTTCTTTTCTAGTGGTAGAGTGGGAATATACTAGGATCCATCTTACCTGACCCTGGCCCCTCCGTTTGAAAGGAGAAAAAGATGATAGTGAGATTGGACAACAATTAAGGTCTCAAGAGTTCCCCCCACATTTCTCTGTAGGCCTCGAGCTTCCCACAACACATTTGTCTGTGGTTGAATTCCAGGTAGGTATTATTTGGCTGAGTACGTTCCCATTGCCTGGAGGGTATATCTTGTGGGTTCTATACCACGCAGATGGTCATCTTGTTCAGGACAAGACCATGAGCATATTTAGGGTTCTCCTAAATTAACAGAGGATCTAGCACGTGTGGGTTTCAGGATGATTCTGATTTAGTCCTCAGCAATATTAGATCACCTGGCTTCCTTGGCCCTCTGTAGCACTAACACAGGCTTGGCCTAGGCCACTTCTGCAGTTGGAATGGAAAAGCCCCTGGCCTGGGTGGTCCACCCCATGCTTGGCTCTACAGGCTGAAATGTGAGGTTCCTCCCACCTCATTGGCTGGAACCAGGTCACATGTCCATGGATGAGCCAATCCCTAGAGCCAGGGAGTGGAGCCATGGAGAGTGGCCCAGGTTGTTAAGACCTCTGTTGTAATGACTTTTCTAACGGCCATGGTGGCAAGATCTTCTGGGATGCATCTGTTAATAAAATGAATATTAATTTCTAATAGTAATTGGCTCTAAGATGCTGGCTTAGCACCTGGCACCTCAGTCCCAGCACCTCAGTACTACTGTAATACTCTGCAGAGACAATGGCTGGGAGTGAGCAAAGTGGATGGGAACTGGTCCGGAGTGTACAAGGGAAGGGTGTGTGTGTGTAGGGGATTGGGGAAAATAGCTTTGGCCAAGCTGTATCTCCTACTTACGTAGGTTCAAGAAGGTGTGGGGAATACGTGGCATTTCATTGTCCATCATTTTGCAGATGGAGAATATGCCTTTTGCATGGAGTATGGCAAGACTTGTTCCAAGTATTGTCTTGCTGGTATGGAAGTTGGGGTGAGCAGCACTCTCCATCTGATAGGATAGGTGTGGGAGGCTAAGTGCTATCAGGTAGATGTCTGGCTTTCGCAGGGCTCATTGTGAGCCGGCACATGGGACTGATGAGGACAGTTCATGGTTTTGTTCTCAGGATGGAGTATTGGAAGAACACGGTGCCCCGTGTAATCCCAGGCAGGGGACAGGCCTGGAGTCCACTGTAGAGTTACTTCATGGGAGTGGTGGTGATTTGCAGCATCCACCTCATGAGATGTCTGTCCTTTATTGAGTTATGGGTGTGGTTTCTTTGACTTTGTCCTAATGGCTGGGATTTCCAAGGAGTGAGGTTTTTTTGGCTTCACTGTTAGAGTTGGTCCACCGGGAGTGAGCAAGTCCTATTCTGCTGCTGAGAAGTGTGTCTCTAATGGTTGGAGTGTGTATTACAAACCCAGAGGTCGATGGTGAGGTGGTTACAGTGGTCAGCAGGCTATTGTTATTGATGATTTTTAGGGGCAAATTCCATAGGATGAGACGTTAGATCCTATGGTTAGGGATCCTCATTAAGTGCCCATAAAGGGTGGTTTTTCTAGGTTTCATATTCGATATCTTTTTATTGTTTCTAGTAGCCCTCCTTGAGCAGTACATTACAACATTGCCTGCACTTTACCCATGTGTTGATGAGGTTTTGAAAAAAGGAACGTGTTGTCAGTGCTCCCACAAATTGTACATGGGAACAGCCAAATAATAAAATTTTATTTTGACACAAATTAGGAAATATCCTCCTGTGATTCTTAGTTTAAAGCAGGGGAGGGGGCCCTCTTTCAAGACTGGTAATGAGTACCATAGGCCTTCCTAGGGAACATTATCAGATTCTGTTGGAAACTTGGTCTTTGTTATTGTGGAAGAATCAGGAGTTGACCAGTTATTTGTCTCCTGTTTCATTTTCCATGAAGATATCCCCGATATTTGGTTGTGAAATCATCCCAACTTTGGCAGCAGCTCATCCTTCTCTGCCAAGGGTATTTTTTTAACACACTGGCACTTTATAGGTATGTTTGAGCCAAGACAAAAACGCTTCTGCGTGACTGGGAGACTCTAGGACCAGAATGCTGTTGGTAGGGAGTTATTGGGATCCTAAGTTCCAAACCAGCTCCTGACACCCAGACGAAATACATTTCAGATTTAGAAACTTCCAATAGAAATTTTGTATCCATGTTGACAACTGAAGAAAATTTGCCATCCCTAAACCTAACCTTAACCCCTAACTTTAACATTGAAACCTAACCTGACCTTAAAGCCCAAACTGGAACCCTGAATCCCAAATCTGAAATCAAGCCCAAAGCCTGGACTGAACCCAAGCCCTGGATCCAAGCCTTGAACCATGAACCTAAACCCTAAACCAGAACTCTGAGTCATGAACCTTGAACCCAAATCCCAGCATGAACCCAAACCCTAAATTTGACCTTGAACTTTATCCCATAAGCCCTGAGTCTTAAAGCCTAAATCATAAACCCAAAGCCCTAAACTCTAACTCTGTTTCCTTGCCCCTCACTGAAATTCCTCACCTTGACCCTAAACCCAAAGTCTGATCTAGAATTCTGACTGAAACCTGAACCTGAACCCAAATTCAAATCCTTCACCACACTTTGTTTATGCATTCACAATTGATAAATATTTGCAGTTTCTACCTTTTGATTCTTGTGAACACTGTTTGGGTTGGGGGCTAGGTTTCTGGTCTTGGATTGGGGTCAGGGCCAGGCTTGAGACTTAGTTGAGGTCAGAGTGTGGGTCTGCACCAGGCCAGGGTCATGTTTGGTGCCACATGGACACTGAGCGGGAGGCTGTCCCTTCCAGCCTCCCCTTCTGGAGTCCCCAGTCCACTTTACTGAGGCTTCCTTCGTGCTTTTTCACAGTTCTAGCCAGGTTGTGGTAGAGTGTTGTAGAGAATTGGAATTCCAAATCCCTCCACTGCTATTGCACCCAAGACAGGGGGGCCCCTGATTTAATCCTCCCACGTGTCTCTTGCTAAGATGTGGCCTCCTGCAAGGGTGAGTGGCCTCTCCATGTTAGGGGAACTGGATATGGCAGGGCTTGGCCTCCATCCCGAAGTCTAATGTCCTCTCTCCTTCTGTGACGTGGTGCTAATGTGGATATTTGGAAGAGTAATTTCCTCTGCAGTTGTTTCAATGTGCAGTCAACTTGTTACGGTAGCACAAATGTGTTTCATCTCTACACTCAGACTCCCCACCTGTCATTTCTTTACCATGTCAGCCACTTCAGACAGGATGCTTCAGTGCACTTGATCCCAAAGAGGGACAGTGTCCTGCAGAACCACCATATAACCTGAAATGAGATCATTACAAGTTCCACCTTCTAAAAAAGGCCAGAGGCCCACTTCAACTGTGTCCACCTGCCCGACTGTCTGAAATGTCTTCTACCATTCTCCAGATTTCTTCTTCTGCTTAGCGTGAGGGTTAGGCATTAGAGGTTAGGAGATAAGGTTACAGTTGAGGATTTGGGATTAGGGTTAGTTTAGGGATAAGATGAGGGTCAGGCTCAGAGTTTGTGTTCAGGGGGTTAATGAAAGTGGGGGATTTCTGGGATGCACCCAGCTTTGCCTTCAGATTTCTCCTGCCCTGAAACCTTTCCAGGGTTCCGAATGGCAGTGTCCTTCTGTGTTGTATGTTTAGTCCTCAGGTATTGCTCAGTGGTCCGCACTCCCTGGGGCATTAGAGGCAGACCCTTGGGGATGGACCTCTCAGAACACAACCTAGTGTAAGTGTTAGGGCCTAGAGCATGGCAGCACCAAAGTAAAGGTACATTTGTGAGCTTCCCGGGGTGGGGGAGGGGGGTTTGCAATGAGGCCATGGGTCAGGTTGAGTGTCAGGATCCGGATTTGTGTCCAGGGGTCCACTAAATGTGGGTGTCGCCTCAGGTGGACATGCAGATTTCTCCTACTCTGAATCCTTATCAGATTTCCAATTGGCACAGGTTCCTTCTGGGTGTCAGGCAGAGTCCTCTGGTATTGCTCAGGGATCCCCAGCATGTAGGGCATGCATGCCAGGACTCTGGGGACAGAGAAAACCCAGCCTAGGGTTAAGGTTAGGGCCTAGGGGCATGTCAGGCACGAACTGCCCAGGTGTTTCAATCTCTACTGGGGGATGAGCTGACAGAGAACGTCAGGGTGAGTGTCAAGCTCCAGCTTTGTGTCCAGGGGGCCGCTGAATGTGGGGGAGGCCTCAGATGGGCATGCATATTTTTCTCCAGCACTGGAATGTTTTCCAGAGTTCGAAAGGGCAAAATTTCCTTCAGTGAGGCTGGGTAAGTCCTCTGCTACTGCCCAGGTGTCCTGAACTCCTGCCCTTTGGAGCATGGCCACTGGGGATGGACCCCTCAGAACCCAATCAAGAGTTAGGGTTAGGACCCAGAGCCATGGAAAGATGGATCTAAAGGTTCTTTTGGGAGTGTTCCCAGGGCTGAGTTGAGAGCATGGGTCAGGGTGAATGCTGTCTCTGGGTTTGTATCTAGAGGTCCACTAAATTTGCCCATTGCCTGAGGTGGGCATGTACATTTCTCCTGCTCTGAAACCATTCTGAAGATCCAAATGGCATGGTGTCCTTCTGGCTAGCAGGCTGTGTTGTCACCAAGAAGCAAAGCCCTTGGTGAAATTCCTCTCAGAAGCCATCCAAGAGTTAGCATTAGGGACTAGGGGCATGGCAGGCCCTCATCTGAAGACCCAATGGAGACCTGTCTGGGGGGCTAGTTGAGGGCATGGGTGAGGCTGAGTTTTTGGCTCTGGCTTTGTGTCCAGGGGTCCACTCAGTGTGAATGTGGCCTCAGGTGGGCCTGCAGATTTCTATTGCTATTCATGATTTCCGGAGTTCCAAATGGCATGATTTCCTTCCGGGTGGCAGGCAGAGTCCTCTGCTATTGCTCATGTGTCCCCAAACTATAGGGCTTCTGTACCAGACCTCTGTGGACAGAAACCTCAGAACTGAAACTATGGTTAGGATTAGGGCCTCAGGACATGGCAGGGCTGATCTGTCAGTGCTGTTTCAAACTTTACGGGGAGGAGACTTGGGGACTGAGATCAGGGCATGGGTCAGGGTGAGCATAAGACTCCAAGCTTCTGTCCACAGAGCCGCTGAATGTGTGGATGGCCTCACGCATGCATATTTCTGCTCCTCTGAATCCTTTCTGTAGTTCCAAATGGTGCTGTTTTCTTCTGGATGGCAGGCTGAGTCTGCTGGTATTGCTCAGTTGTCCCCTATCCCTTGAGCTTTGAGGACAGGCCCTTGAGGATAGACCTATAAGAACCCAACCAAGGCTTAGGGTTGGGGCCTAAGGGCATGGCAGGACCAATCTGAAGACTCTGTGGAGAGCTTCCTGGGCTTCTGAGTTGAGGGTGTGGGTCAGGGTGAGTGACTGGCTCTGGGTTTTTTTGGACAGGGGTCCACTCACTGTGGGAATGGCCTCAGATAGGCATGCAGATTCCTTCCACTGTTCACCATTCCCAGAGTTCCAAATGGCCAGATCTGCTGGTGCTCTACCATCTTTCTGGGGAGCGGAGTTGAGGAATTGGATTAGGGTGAGTGTCAAGCTCCTGGTTTGCATCCAGGTGCAAATTGAATATGGGGGTGCCCAGAGGTGGGAATGCAGATTTCAGTTCATCTGAATCCTTTCTGGATTTCCAAATGGCACGGTTTCCTCCTGCGTGGAAGTTGGAGTCCTGGGGTGTGGACCCTATGGAACAACCGGCCAGGCCCAGGTGGCTCCCCTTAAGGCCCCTAACGCAGGAAGCAAGTTCGCTGGGGTTTCTGGCCAATTTTCCAGCCAACTCACATGAGCCTTCTCCACATATCAACATTGATTTGGGTAGAAAGCTCATAAGAATTGTCCGGCACTGTGTGGCAATTCAGGTCGGGTGCATGGCTGGTGTGTGGAGCGATTTCTCACTAGGTATGTGTTGCGACCATCTGGGACAATGGGCCAGTCCACGCAGCTCCCCTGAGGGCCCCTGCTGAGGGGAGCTCTCCAGGGGCAGAGTTGAGGGAGGGGTCCAAGCTGAGCGTGAGGTGCCCAGTTTGTGGGCTGGGGAGATCCAAAGATGGGGGTGGCCCAGAGGGGCATGCAGATTTCTCCTGCTCAGTGGGTTTTGTGCAGCTCCACACAGCATGGATTCCTCCCAGGTGGCAGGCGGAGTTGTAGGGTGGGGCTCAGGAGTCCCCAGTCTGGGGGGCTTGGGGGCAAGCCTCTGGGGACAGACACCTGAAAACCCAGCCTAGGGTTAGGGTTAGGATCTAGGGGTATGGCAGGCCTGATTTGCCGCTGCTGAGGAGGGCTCCCCAGGGGACTGAGTTGAGGGCAGGGTGCATCTGGCTCCTGAGTGTGTCAGGCTCTGGGTTTGTGTCCGGGGGGACGCCAAGCCTGGGGCTGGCCTCAGGGGGACATGCTGGTTTCTCCCATCAGAGGGTTCTGCGCAGCTCCAAATTGCGGGGCTTCCTCCTGGGTGGCTTGCAGAGATCTGGCGTGTGCGTCAGCGGTACCCTGACCAGGGTCAGGTCTCCGGGGACGGAAGCCTGGAAACCCAACCAATGGTTAGGGAGAGGACATAGGGGCATGGCGGGCCACACCTGCCTCTCACTGAGGTGGGATCCCTGGGGGGCTTTGTTGAGGACGGGGGTCAGGAAGCATGTCAGGCTGTGAATTTATGACCAGGGGGACTGTCAAATGTAGGGGTGGCCTCAGGGAGGCATGCAGGTTTCTTCCATTCTCAGCGTTCTGCGCAGCTCCCAACGGCATGGTTTCCTCCTGGGTGGCTGGTGGAATCCTCGGTTTTGCTCAGATGTAGCCAATCTAGAGGGACAGTGAAAGTGTGGCTTTAGACCAGTGGAGGGGTTGTGAGCTGCATTAGGAGACGCTGGAAGGCCCAGCAATGCCGGTTCACGCCACTGGAGGGAGGCAGTGAAGTGCAGTGAGAGAGTCCTTGGAAGGCACAGTAATGCTGCTTGCCACCACTGGAGGCAGTGGCGAGCTGCAGTGGGAAACTCGCCAGAAGAGGAGTCTGTGCAGCCTGTTGGCTCTGAGTGCAGTGGTGAGGTGCTGGGTGAGAGACCCTGAAAAGTGAGACACTGCAGCTTGGTTTTACAGGAAGGAGTGGTGAGCTGAAGATTCTCTGTTTCTCCAGGCTCAAGAGTGATGGTAACAACCACTGGAGCTGGGCCCCCACTCAGCCTTGTGCCCTGTTTGCCCAGTTTGCTGGCAATGTGCTGTTGGGATGGTTCAGAAGAGTCCTCCCGGTAGGGGTCTGGAGCTGGGGCAGGGGTGGGGGGGTGAATCCCAACCTGACTCATGTTGCATTTGGAACCGAGGAGGTGAGTGTTTGTTTAGAAGAGTATATTTACTTCTCCAAAAAGGACAAGGGTATTGGTAGGCTTTTGAAGGAAGTTAATTACCACTTAAGAAACAGGGCTGCAAACGCGGAGGCTGATGCTCAGCCATACCCCCTCCCTCAGCTCTGCCCCTGGAAAGCTGCTCTGAGAGGGGGTCCTCGCAGGAACCACAGGAGCTCAGCTCGTGCTCCCAAATGGCCATGACACTCGCCTATAGAGAAAGCGTTCTAGAGCGTGGGAGCCAGCACAGCCCGAATCGTAGCCCAGCGCTGGCCAATTCTCACGAGCTTTCTGCTCAATACTGATTTGGGCAGAAAGCTCCTGAGAATTGGCCGACGTTGGGCGGCAATTCAGGCTGCACTGGTAGCTGCTGTCTAGACCACTTTCTCTCAAGATGCATGTCCCGGCTCAAAATAGCAGGGTTTCTTCCTGGGTGGCAGGTGGTGACCTGGGGTGTGGCTCAGGGGTACCCAATCTGGAGGGCTTGGGGGTAGGTCTCTGGGGATGGAAACGTGAAAACCCGACCTATGGTTAGGGTGAGGGCCTAGGGGCATGACAGGTCCAATCTGCCAGTGCCAGGGAGGGCACCCCAGGGGGCTGAGTAGCGGGATGCATTGGCCTCACATGTGCCTGGCTCCTAGAGGGCTTTCTCACAGGATTCGGGTCCCGACCACTCAGGACCTGAAGCAAGGCCCAGATGGCTGCCCTTTGTGCCCGCGCTGCCCGAAGTGAGTTCGCTGGAGGTTTTCCAGCCAATTCTCACAAGCTTTCTGCCCAAATCGATATCCATTTGGGCAGAAAGATCGTGAGAATTGGCCCATGTTGGACAGCGATTCGGCCATGCTGGTGCCCACGGTCTAGAGTGTTTTCTCGCCAGGTGTGTGTCGCAGCGATCCGGGAACACAGGCTGGCACACGTGGCTCCCCTGAGGGCTCTCCTGCAGTGGAGCTTTCTGGGGGCAGAGTTGAGGGAGGGGGTCCAGCTTGAGCGTCAGCCCAGTGGGGCGCTGAAGGTTGGGGTGGCCTCAGGGGGGGCATGCAGGTTTCTCCTACTCAGAGCGTTTTGCACAGCTCAAAATGGCACAGTGTCTCCTGGGTGGCAGGCAGAGTCAAGTGGTGAGGTTCAGGGGTCCACTATCTGGAGGGCTGGGGGGCCAGGTCTGGGGGATGGATGCCTGAAAACCCAACTTAGTGTTAGGGTTAGGACCTAGGGGCATTGCAGGCCCGTTCTGCCAGCGCTGAGGCAGGCTCACTGGGGGGCTGGGTTGAGGGTGGGGGTCTAATGGTGTGTCAGCCCTTGGGTTTGTGTCCAGGGGTGATGGCAATTCTAGGGCTGCCCTCAGGGGTGCATGCCAGTTTCTCCTGCTCAGAGGGTTCTGCACAGCTCCAAACCACACAGTTTCCTCCTGGGTGTCAGGCGGACTCCTGGGCTTGGCTCAGGGTTCCCCAATCTGGAGGACCAGTCATCTGGGGATGGAAGCCTGAAAGCCCAACCTAGGGTTAGCTTTAGGGCCTTGGGGCACAGTAGGCCCCATCTACCAGCGCTGAGGTGGGATTCCCAGGGGGCTGAGGACATGGTGGGTTTGGCCCGAGCTCTGAGGCAATTTGGGCCTAGGGCATGGCCTTTTTGTGTGCTTTCTTGCAGGGTTTGGGCTGCGACCCCCTGGACCACGGTTCAGGCCCAGGCAGCTCCCTTGAAGGCCCTGGCCACCAGAAGCGAGTTCTCAAGAGGTTTCTGGCCAATTCTCACGAGCTTTCTGCCCAAATCAATATCAATTGATCAATATCGATTTGGGCAGAAAGCTCGTGAGAATTGACCAGCATTGTGTGGCGATTCGGGCTTGTTCTCATGAATTCATCCATGGGATTGCAGTGGCTACCGTCACAACTTCAGCAGCATTCATCTGCTTGGCGTCCATCATGGTCTCCTTCATTCGCATCTTCTCTGCCGTGCTGAGGACCCCATCAGCCAAGGGTGTCAGACCAAAGTCTTCACCACATGCCTACCACACCTGTTCATGGTCACCTTTTTTCCTCTCCACTGCAGGCTTGAGTTTCTGCCGCCCCTTTTCTGACTCCCAATCAGGTATGGACCTCATGTTCTCCATATTGTATACAGTGAAACCGCCAACATTCAATCCAGCTATCTAGATATTCAGCTGCCATGAAGGCAGCTCTAAGGAAGGTGCTATCAGAATGAGAATTTGCCCAGAAAAAGATGTATGTAAAAGCCATTTTTAAATTCTAAGGAACCATAAAAATAAAAGCTACTGCCATTACATTTCAAATTATAAGAGTAAAGGCCTGATTTCCTCCCAGAACTCCCTTCTAACCTTTCTATTCTTCTCAAAATCTCACTCATCAAAATCTAATATATTCTGCTACTAAGTATAGTGGCCTTGTTCCTCCAATTAAAGTGTTATTTTAAGACATCTTTTAGGATGTGTGTGTGAAAGAGAGAGAGACAGAGAGAGAGAGAGAATGTAATGAGATTAGGGTTTGGCCAACATAATTTAAAATTCATTTTTAAACTGTGGAACAAGCTGAGATGCTCTTCAACAGACAAATGGATAAAGAAGATGTGGTCCATATATACAATGGAATATTACTCAGCTATCAGAAAGGATGAATACCCAACTTCTACATCAACATGGATGGGACTGGAGGAGATTATGCTCAGTGAAATAAGTCAAGCAGAGAAAGTCAATTACCATATGTTTTCACTTACTTGTGGAACATAAGGAATAACATGGAAGATATTACAAGAAGGAAAGGAAAAGTGAAGGGGGATAAATCAGAGGGGGAGATGAACCATGAGAAACTGTGGACTCTGAGAAACAAAATGAGGGTTTGGAAGGGAGGGGGGTAGCAGGGGTGGGTGAGACTGGTGGTGGGTATTAAGGAGGGCATGTATTGTATGGAGCACTGGTGTTGTACATACACAATGAATCTTGGAACACTGCATCAAAAACTAATGATGTATTTTATGGTGACTAACATAACACAATAAAAATTTTAATTAATAAATTAATAGATAAATAATTAAATAATTAAAGTTGATGTTTAACAAATTCTTTCCAGACTGTGGTCAGGCAGGCTGACAGTGTTTATGAAAGTACATTTCTGATACACATGTGTGCTTTCCAGTGGGCCTCCAACTTTCTTACCTATATTAAATATTCACATTAATTTACCTTCCTATAAAGCATTTTTATATTTTCCTATAATTTACTCAGTCTCTAATAAATGTTGGGTGCATTATACACATTTTTCTTTTAACTCCATTAGATAACTCTTCTAGCTTTACCACATTTTCCCCCATTCAATCGATTAGGACACTAAATTTAGGCAAGATTCTTTTCTTGAGACTTTTCAAATAAAAAGTAGTAAAGCTGTAATTAAAACTAATACTAGGATGACTGAAAGCTTCTTTGTTTGCCTCTACTTGTTGCAAATATTTGCCTCCCAGTGTGTGTGTAATTTGTATCGTCTGTCAACATAGGTACATATTACTATAATTCTCTGAGATAGCCATCAGGCATCTGTTTTTCCATTACCATAGATGTTTGTATTAATGCATTTTATCTTCTGATATGTAGAAACGCTTGACAAGATGGTTTTTACAGAGTTAGGCACGGGCCCTCCTAGGTCCATGAAACAAAACAAGAATCAGTGGACAGGAACTGCTCAAACCTTCCGTGAAACAGAGCAAGAATGAGTGGACAGGAACTGCTCAAACCTTCCATGAAACAGAGCAAGAATGAGTGGACAGGAACTGCTCAAACCTATGAGCATATGAGTCACAGGTCTTGTGGGTCCAAAGGCTTTACTCATTCTGGGGTAGTCAGTAGTAACTTTCTTCAGGAAGGACTCATAAGTAATAAGAGGACAAAATTGGACTGATTCCCTCAATTTTCTTTTTAAACTTTATTCATTTGACAGAGAGATCACAAGCAAGGGGAACCACAGGCAGAGGGAGAGGGAGAAGCAAGCTCCCCGCTGAGCAGGGAGCCCAAGGTGGGACCCGATTCCAGGACCCCGAGACCATGACCTGAGCCAAAGGCAGATGCCTAACCAACTGAGCCATGCAGGTGCCCAGTACACATTCTAAGACCAGTGGAGATGAGCAATTGCTGGGTAATGGGGGAGTACTTTTTATATAGCTCTTTTATATAATCTCTTATATGGATTAATGGTTCTGTTTATAGTAACCTACACATGAAGAATTTTTTTTTTGCATATTTTAAAGGTCATGCATTTCTCTTCCAGTATAAAACTGGAATTGATGACAAAATCTTTATTAGTGTCATATTTTGCAATCCTGAAGCTAGGCCCAAAATTTGTGTGTGTGTGTGTGTGTGTGTGTGTGTGTGTATAATTTAAACAGGTTCTTTATACATCTTGGATATCAGCCCTTTGTAGTGTCATTTGCAAATATTTTGCCCATTCCGTGGGTTGCCTCTTTGTTTTGTTGACTATTTCCTTCACTGTGCAGAAGCTTTTTATCTTGACGAAGTTGCAAAAGTTCATTTTTGCTTGTGTTTCTCTTGCCTTTACAGACATGTCTTGCAAGAAGTTACTGTGGCCGATGTCAAAGAGGTTACTGGCTCTATGTTCTCCTCTAGAATTTTGATGGGTTCCTGTCTCACATTGAGGTTTTTCATCCATTTTGAGTTTGTCTTCATGTATGGTGTCAGAGAATGGTCCAGTTTCAGTCTTCTGCATGTGGCTGTGCAGTGTTACCAGAACCATTTATTGAAGAGACTGTCTTTTTTCCACTGGATATTTTT
Source organism: Enhydra lutris kenyoni (assembly GCF_002288905.1). Lineage (NCBI taxonomy): Eukaryota > Metazoa > Chordata > Mammalia > Carnivora > Mustelidae > Enhydra > Enhydra lutris. Next base: position 26,465,143 of record NW_019154092.1, read on the forward strand.
TCCTGCTTTGTTGAAGATTATTTGACCATGGAGTGGAGGGTCCATACCTGGGCTCTCTACTCTGTTCCATTGGTCTATGTGTCTGTTTTTGTACCAGTACCATGCTGTCTTGGTGATCACAGATTTGTAATACAGCTTGAAATCAGGCAACGTGATGCCCCCCAGCTTTTTAAAAAATTTTTCAACATTTCCTTGGCAATTTGGGGTCTTTTCTGGTTCCATACAAATTTTAGGATTGTTTGTTCCAGCACCTTGAAAACTACTGACGGTATTCTGATTGGGATGGTGTTGAAAGTATAGATTGCTCTGGGCAGCATAGACATTTTAACTATGTTTATTCTTCAGATCCATGAGCATGGAATATTTTTCCATCTTTCTGTGTCTTCTTCAATTTCTCTCATGAGTGTTCTGTAGTTCCTAGATTACAGACCCTTTACCTCTTTGGTGAGGTTTATTCCAAAGTATTTTATGGTTTTGGGTGCTATTGTAAATCAAATCAATTCTCTAATTTCCCTTTCTACAGTTTCATTGTTAGTTTATAAGAATACAACTGATTTCTGTGCATTGATTTTGTATCCAGCCACATTACTGAATTGCAGTGTGAGTTGAAGTAATTTGGGTGTGTAGTCTTTTGAGTTTTCCACATAAATTATCATGCATTCTGTAAAGAGAGAGAGTTTGACTTCTTCTTTGACATTTAAATACATTTTATTTCTTTTTGTTGTCTGATTGCTGTTGCTAGGACTTCTAGTACTATGTTGAACAATAGTTGTGAGAGTGGGCATCCTTGTCATGTTCCTGATCTTGAGAGGAAAGCTCTCAGCTTTTCCACATTGAGAAGGATATTTGCCATGGGTTTTTCAGAGATGGATTTTATGAAGTTGAGAAATGTTCCCTCGATCCCTATACTCTGAAGAGTTTTAATCAGGAATGGATGCTCTATGTTGTCAAATGCTTTTTCTGCCTCAATTGAGAGGACCATGTGGTTCTTCTCCCTTCTCTTATTGATTTGTTCTATCACATTGATTGGTTTGTGAATGTTGAACCACCCTTGCATCCCAGAGATAAATCCCACCTGGTCATGGTGGATAATCTTTTTAATGTACTGTTGGATCCTATTAGCTAGGATCTTGTTAAGAATCTTGGCACCAATATTCATCAGGGATATTGGTCTGAAATTCTCCTTTTTGATGGGGTCTTTTCCTGGTTTGGAGATCAAGGTAATGCTGGCTTCATAGAAAGAGTCTGTAAGTTTTCCTTCTGTTTCTATTTTTTGAAACAGCTTCAGGAGAATAGGTATTATTTCTTCTTTGGATGTTTGGTAGAATTCCGCAGGGAATCTATCGGGTCCTGGGCCCTGTTTTTTGGGAGGTTTTTGATCACTGCTTCAATCTCGTTACTAGATATTGGTCTATTCAGGTAGTCAATTTCTTCTTGTTTCAGTCTTGGAAGTTTATAGGTTTCCAGGAATGCATCCATTTCTTCTAGGTTGCTTAACGTATTGGCATATAGCTGTTGATAATAAAGTCTGATGATTGTTTCTATTTCCTTGGTGTTAGTCACGATCTCTCCCCTTTCATTCATAATTTTATTAATTTGGGTCCTTTCTCTTTTCTTTTGGAATAGTTTGGCCAGTGGTTTTTCAGTCTTCTGTTTCATTAATGTGTTCTTCTGTATCTCTGGTTTCTAATTCATTGATCTCTGCTCTAATCTTAATCATTTCCCTCCTCATGCATGGGGGTAGGCTTAATTTGTTATTGATTCTCCAGTTCTTCAAGGTGGAAATAGGTTTTGCATATTCTGGATTTTTCTATTTTTTTGAATGAGGCTTGGATGGCTATATATTTCCTCCTTAAGACCGCCTTTGCCATATCCCCTAGGTTTTGGACTGATGTGTTTTTTAATTCATTGGTTTTCATGAATTGTTTAGGTTCTTATTTGATTTCCTGGTTGAACCCAACATTCTTGATCAGGATGGTCTTTAGCTTCAAAGTGTTTGAATTTCTTCTAAACTTTTTGTTGTGACTGAGTTCCAGTTTCAAAGTGGTCTGAGAATATACAGGCAATAATCTCAATCTTCTGGTATTGTTGATACCAGATTTGTTACCCAGTATGTGGTCTATTCTGGAGAAAGTAACATGTGTGCTCGAGAAGAATGAGTATTCTGTTGTTTTAGGGTGGAATGTTCTGTATATATCTATGAGGTCCATTTGGACCAGTGTGTCATTCAAAGCTCTTGTTTCTTTGTTGATTTCCTGCTTAGAAGATCTGTCTGCTGCTGAGAGTGGAGTGTTATGATCCCTTACAATTAACATATTCTTATCAATATGTCTCTTTGTTTAATTAATAGTTGCTTTATGTAGTTGGCTACTCCCAAGTTGGGAACATAGATATTTACAGTTGTTAGATCTTTTTGTTGTATAGACCCTTTGAGATTGATACAGTGCCTGGGCGCCTGGGTGGCTCAGTGGGTTAAGCCTCTGCCTTCAGCTTAGGTCATGATCTCAGGATCCTGGGATCAAGTCCCACATGGGGCACTCGGCTCAGCAGGGAGCCTGCTTCCTCCTCTCTCTCTGCCTGCCTCTCTGCCTACTTGTGATCTCTGTCAAATAAATAAATAAAATAATTTTTTAACAAAGACTGATATAGTGTCCTTCTCTATCTCTGACTACAGTCTTTAACTTAAAATCTAATTTGTCTGATATAAAAATGGCTACCCCACTTTCTTTTAAGGTACATTAGTATGAAAGATGGTTCTCCATCCCTTCACTTTCAGTCTGGATGTATCCCCTTGTTCAAAATGAGTCTCAGGAGGAGATAGTGGAGGAGTAGGAGACCTAAATTTCATCTGGTGCCAAGAATTCAGCTATGTAGTCATCAAACCATTCTGAACACCTACAAACTCAACAGGAGATCAAAGAAAAGAATAGCAGCAATTCTATGAATACCAAAGTGACCACTTTCTGGAAGGTAGGATGTGCGAAGTGAATCCAAGGCAATATACTGGAAGATAGACCGTGGTGGGAGGGAGACTCCATCAGCTGGCTCCAGGCAAGTGACAGCAGTAGAGCATGAAATCAGAACTTTTAGAAGTTTGCTGCACTGAGGAACATCATTCTAGCGGCTAATCGGGGGGTGGAGCCCTCGCTGGGACAGTGTGGTCTCAGGTCTCTCGGGGTCACAGAAAGACTGGGGGAGCCTGAGTGTGTCAGGGTTCCCAGGTATTAGAGCAGGGAAGCCAGCTGCAAAGACAGAGCCAAGAAGAGGGTTCTCAGCTCAGTGTTGCCATAAACTATGATCCCTGGCACAGTTGGGCCACTGTTCTTTGAGGAAGAACCCCATAAGTGGCAGATCTGGGCAGACTCCACTTCCTTCCCTGCAAGAAGCAGTGTGGGATTGTGCTGCAGGAATCTGCTGAGTTTGAAGACTCCAAACAGGTGGTGTGCCAGAGATAGAAATGCTCAGTCACAGGCCTAGGTGAGCATGGAGCATGGCCGGAGACCAGGGAGACAGAAGTGATTGATGGCTTTTCTCTGAGGGCTCACTGAAGAGGGGACCCCAAGCTCTCAGTTCCTCCAGGCTGGAGATTGAGAGACCACCATTTCCATTCTTGTCTTCCAAAGCTGTACAGAAAGCTTTCAGGGAAAAAAAGCTACCAAGAGCAAACCCAAGAAGATTACTTAGACTGGCCCCTGGCAAGAGTGGTACAATTCCACCTCAGGCAAAGACATTTGAGAATCACTGCAAAAGGCCTCTCCCCCGAAGATCAGCAAGAACATCTAAGCAAGACCAAGTTTTACCAATCAATGAGAACAGCAAAACTCCAGAGCGAGAGGAATACAGCACATAGAATTCATGGCCTTTTTCCTGTGATTCTTTAGTCTTACAAAGTTAAATTCTTTTAATTTTCTTTATTTTTTTCTTTTTTCATTTTTTTTAATTTTCCCTCTTTCCTATTTTAACCATCTTATCAATAACTTTTTAAAAAATCTTTAATTTTCATTTTTATATTCATATTTTTCCCTTCATTGTATTTAACTTTTTTTGTACACATATAAGTTTTTCTTTCATTAAAATTTTGGGAAACATTTCTTCTAACAGACCAAAATATACCCTAAACCTAGCATAAGTCTATATTCTAGTCTCCCATCTGATCACATTCTCTCCTTTTTTTTTTAAATTTTTTCTTTCTTTTTTCAACCAACTTATCAATTCCTTTTATTTCCATCTTTACAGTCATCCTCCATCCCTTCATCATATTTACTCTTATTTTTGTATATATGTAAGTTTTTCTTTCTTTAAAATTTTGGGAGGCAGTTCTTCCTAACAGAACAAAATACAACCAAAATCAATTGTGTGGCTCTGTTCTATTTAGCAGCCTGATCATATTTTTCCCCCTCTTTTCCCTCCAGTTTCAGATCTCTTCTGAGTTGTTTAGTGTATATTTTTTCTGGGGTCGTTGCTACCCTTTTAGCATTTTGTTCTCTCATTCATCTGAAGAAAAAGACAAGGTGGAAAAACTCACCTCAAAAAATAAACAGGGGAGAGGAGTCAAGATGGTGGAGAAGTAGCAGGCTGAGACTACTTCAGGTAGCGGGAGATCAGCTAGATAGCTTATCTAAAGATTGCAAACACTTACAAATCCAACGGGAGATTGAAGAGAAGAACTGCAATTCTAGAAACAGAAAATCAACCACTTTCTGAATGGTAGGACTGGCGGAGAAGTGAATTCAAAGCGATGGGAAGATAGACCGCGGGGGGAGGGGCCGGCTCCCGGCAAGCGGCGGAGCAACGGAGCACAAAATCATGACTTTTAAAAGTCTGTTCCGCTGAGGGACATCGCTCCAGAGGCTTAACTGGGGTGAAGCCCGCGCGGGGTCAGTGTGGCCTCAGGTCCCGCAGGGTCACAGAAGGATCGGGGGTGTCTGAGTGCCGCAGAGCTTACAGGTATTAGAACGGGGAAGCCGGCTACAGAGAAGAGCCGAGGAGTGAGCTCTAAGCTCAGGGTTACCTTGAACCAGTCGCAGGCTCGGTTAGCTCGGAGCGCAGCCGGAGGCCAGGGTGAAGGGAATAATTGGGTGCTGTTCTCTGAGGGCGCACTGAGGAGGGGGGCCCTGGGCTCTCGGCTCCTCCAGGCCGGAGAATGGGAGGCTGTCATCTTCCTGTCCTCCGGAACTCTACAAAAGCTCCCGAAAGCAAACCCGAGCGGATTACTCAGCTCGGCCCCTGGTAAGGACGGTGCAACTCCGCCTGGGGCAAAGACACTTGAGAATCACTACAACAGGCCCCTCCCCCAGAAGAGCAACAAGAAATCCAGCCAGGAACAAGTTCACCTACCAAGGAGTGCAGTTTCAATACCAAGGAGAGCAGCGGAATTCCAGAGGAGGAGAAAGCAAAGCTGGAGCTCATGGCTTTCTCCCCATGATTCTTTTGGCCTTGCAGTTATTTTTTTTTCTTTTTCAATTTTTTTCTCTTCTTCTACTAAATTTTTTAAACTTTTACCCTTTTCTTTTTTAACGTTTTTAAACTAGTTTATCTAATATATTTTTTCCTTTTTATATTTGTTCTTTATTCATTTTCTTCTTTTAATTGTTTCATTTTTTTTTTTCTTTCTGAACCTCTTTTTATCCCCTTTCTCCCCCCTCACGATTTGGGATCTCTTCTGATTTGGTTAAAGCATATTTTCCTGGGGTGGTTGCCACCCTTCTAGTATTTTACTTGTCCCTTCATATACTCTTCTCTGGACAAAATGACAAGGCAGAAAAATTCACCACAAAAAAAAGAACAAGAGGCAGTACCAAAGGCTAGGGACCTAATCAATACAGACATTGGTAATATGTCAGATCTAGAGTTCAGAATGATGATTCTCAAGGTTCTAGCCAGGCTCAAAAAAGGCATGGAAGATATTAGAGAAACCCTCTTGGGAGACATAAAAGCCCTTTCTGGAGAAATAAAAGAACTAAAATCTAAACAAGTTGAAATCAAAAAAGCTATTAATGAGGTGCAATCAAAAATAGAGGCTCTCACTGCTAGGATAAATGAGGCAGAAGAAAGAATTAGCGATATAGAAGACCAAATGACAGAGAATAAAGAAGCTGAGCAAAAGAGGGACAAACAGCTACTGGACCACGAGGGGAGAATTTGAGAGATAAGTGACACCATAAGATGAAACAACATTAGAATAATTGGGATTCCAGAAGAAGAGGAAACAGAGAGGGGAGCAGAAGGTATACTGGAGAGAATTATTGGAGAGAATTTCCCCAATATGGCAAAGGGAACAAGCATCAAAATCCAGGAGGTTCAGAGAACCCCCCTCAAAATCAATAAGAATAGGTCCACACCCCGTCACCTAATAGTAAAATTTACAAGTCTTAGTGACAAAGAGAAAATCCTGAAAGCAGCCCGGGAAAAGAAGTCTGTAACATACAATGGTAAAAATATTAGATTGGCATCAGACTTATCCACAGAGACCTGGCAGGCCAGAAAGAGCTGGCATGATATATTCAGAGCACTAAACGAGAAAAACATGCAGCCAAGAATACTATATCCAGCTAGGCTATCATTGAAAATAGGAGGAGAGATTAAAAGCTTCCAGGACAAAAAAAACTGAAAGAATTTGCAAACACCAAACCAGCTCTACAGGAAATATTGAAAGGGGTCCTCTAAGCAAAGAGAGACCCTAAAAGTAGTAGATCAGAAAGGAACAGAGACAATATACAATAACAGTCACCTTACAGGCAATACAATGGCACTAAATTCATATCTCTCAATACTTACCCTGAATGTTAATGGGCTAAATGCCCCAATCAAAAGACACAGGGTATCAGAATGGATAAAAAAACAAAACCCATCTATATGTTGCCTACAAGAAATGCATTTTAAACCCAAAGACACCTCGAGATTTAAAGTGAGGGGGTAGAAAAGAATTTACCATGCTAATGGACATCAGAAGAAAGCAGGAGTGGCAATCCTTAGATCAATTAGATTTTAAGCCAAAGACTATAATAAGAGATGAGGAAAGGACACTATATCATACTCAAGGGATCTGTCCAACAAGAAGATCTAACAATTTTAAATATCTATGCCCCTAACGTGGAAGCAGCCAACTATATAAACCAGTTAATAACAAAATCAAAGAAACACATCAACAATAATACAATAATCGTAGGGGACTTTAACACTCCCCTCACTGAAATGGACAGATCATCCAAGCAAAAGATCAACAAGGAAATAAAGGCCTTAAATGACACACTGGACCAGATGGACATCACAGATATATTCAGAACATTTCATCCCAAAGCAACAGAATACACATTCTTCTCTAGTGCACATGGAACATTCTCCAGAATAGATCACATCCTCGGTCCTAAATCAGGTCTCAACCAGTATCAAAAGATTGGGATCATTCCCTGCATATTTTCAGACCACAACGCTCTGAAGCTAGAACTCAATCACAAGAGGAAATTTGGAAAGAACCCAAATACATGGAGACTAAACAGCATCCTTCTAAAGAATGAATGGGTCAACCAGGAAATTAAAGAAGAATTGAAAAAATTCATGGAAAGAAATGATAATGAAAACACAATGGTTCAAAATCTGTGGGACACAACAAAGGCAGTCCTGAGAGGAAAATATATAGCGGTACAAGCCTTTCTCAAGAAACAAGAAAGGTCTCAGGTACACAACCTAACCCTACACCTAAAAGAGCTAGAGAAAGAACAAGAAAGAAACCCTAAACCCAGCAGGAGAAGAGAAATCATAAAGATCAGAGCAGAAATCAATGAAATAGAAACCAAAAAAACAATAGAACAAATCAACGAAACTAGGAGCTGGTTCTTTGAAAGAATTAATAAGATTGATAAACCCCTGGCCAGACTTATCAAAAAGAAAAGAGAAAGGACCCAAATAAATAAAATCATGAATGAAAGAGGAGAGATCACAACTAACACCAAAGAAATACAGACAATTATAAGAACATACTATGAGCAACTCTACGCCAGCAAATTTGACAATCTGGAAGAAATGGATGGATTCCTAGAGACATATAAACTACCACAACTGAACCAGGAAGAAATAGAAAGCCTGAACAGACCCATAACCAGTAAGGAGATTGAAACAGTCATCAAAAATCTCCAAACAAACAAAAGCCCGGGGCCAGATGGCTTCCCAGGGAAATTCTACCAAACATTTAAAGAAGAACCAATTCCTATTCTCCTGAAACTGTTCCAAAAAATAGAAATGGAAGGAAAACTTCCAAACTCATTTTATGAGGCCAGCATCACCTTGATCCCAAAACCAGACAAGGATCCCATCAAAAAAGAGAACTACAGACCAATATCCTTGATGAACACAGATGCAAAAATTCTCACCAAAATACTAGCGAATAGGATTCAACAGTACATTAAAAGGATTATTCACCACGACCAAGTGGGATTTATTCCAGGGCTGCAAGGTTGGTTCAACATCCGCAAATCAATCAATGTGATACAACACATCAATAAAAGAAAGAACAAGAACCATATGATACTCTCCATAGATGCTGAAAAAGCATTTGACAAAGTACGGGATCCCTTCCTGATCAAAACTCTTCAAAGTGTAGGGATAGAGGGCACATACCTCAATATTATCAAAGCCATCTATGAAAAACCCACCGCAAATATCATTCTCAATGGAGAAAAACTGAAAGCTTTTCCGCTAAGGTCAGGAACACGGCAGGGATGTCCCTTATCACCACTGCTATTCAACATAGTACTAGAAGTCCTAGCCTCAGCAATCAGACAACAAAAGGAAATTAAAGGCATCCAAATCGGCAAAGAAGAAGTCAAACTATCACTCTTCACAGATGATATGATACTATATGTGGAAAACCCAAAAGACTCCACTCCAAAACTGCTAGAACTTGTACAGGAATTCAGTAAAGTGTCAGGATATAAAATCAATGCCCAGAAATCAGTTGCATTTCTCTACACCAACAACAAGACAGAAGAAAGAGAAATTAAGGAGTCCATCCCATTTACAATTGCACCCAAAACTATAAGATACCTAGGAATAAACCTAACCAAAGAGACTAAGAATCTATACTCAGAAAACTATAAAGTACTCATGAAAGAAATTGAGGAAGACACAAAGAAATGGAAAAATGTTCCATGCTCCTGGATTGGAAGAATAAATATTGTGAAAATGTCTATGCTACCTAAAGCAATCTACACATTTAATGCAATTCCTATCAAAGTACCATCCATTTTTTTCAAAGAAATGGAACAAATAATCCTAAAATTTATATGGAACCAGAAAAGACCTCAAATAGCCAAAGAAATATTGAAAAAGAAAGTCAAAGTCGGTGGCATCACAATTCCGGACTTCAAGCTCTATTACAAAGCTGTCATCATCAAGACAGCATGGTACTGGCACAAAAACAGACACATAGATCAATGGAACAGAATAGAGAGCCCAGAAATAGACCCTCAACTCTGTGGTCAACTAATCTTCGACAAAGCAGGAAAGAATGTCCAATGGAGAAAAGACAGCCTCTTCAATAAATAGTGTTGGGAAAATTGGACAGGCACATGCAGAAAAATGAAATTGGCTCATTTCCTTACACCACACACGAAAATAGACTCAAAATGGATGAAGGACCTCAATGTGAGAAAGGAATCCATCAAAATCCTTGAGGAGAACACAGGCAGCAACCTCTTCGACCTCAGTTGCAGCAACATCTTCCTAGGAACATCGCCAAAGGCAAGGGAAGCAAGGGCAAAAATGAACTATTGGGATTTTATCAAGATCAAAAGCTTTTGCACAGCAAAGGAAACAGTTAACAAAACCAAAAGACAATTGACCGAATGGGAGAAGATATTTGTAAACGACATATCAGATAAAGGGCTAGTGTCCAAAATCTATAAAGAACTTAGCAAACTCAACACCCAAAGAACAAATAATCCAATCAAGAAATGGGCAGAGGACATGAACAGACATTTCTGCAAAGAAGACATCCAGATGGCCAACAGACACATGAAAAAGTGCTCCATATCACTCGGCATCAGGGAAATACAAATCAAAACCACAATGAGATATCACCTCACACCAGTCAGAATGGCTAAAATTAATAAGTCAGGAAATGACAGATGCTGGCGAGGATGTGGAGAAAAGGGAACCCTCCTACACTGTTGGTGGGAATGCAAGCTGGTGCAACCAGTCTGGAAAACAGCATGGAGGTTCCTCAAAATGTTGAAAATAGAACTACCTTATGACCCAGCAATTGCACTACTGGGTATTTATCCTAAAGATACAAACGTAGTGATCCGAAGGGGCACGTGCACCCGAATGTTTATAGCAGCAATGTCTACAATAGCCAAAGTATGGAAAGAACCTAGATGTCCATCAACAGACGAATGGATAAAGAAGATGTGGTATATATACACAATGGAATACTATGCAGCCATCAAAAGAAATGAAATCTTGCCATTTGCGATGACATGGATGGAACTAGAGGGTATCATGCTTAGCGAAATAAGTCAATCGGAGAAAGACAACTATCATATGATCTCCCTGATATGAGGGAGAGGAGATGCAACATGGGGGGTTAAGGGGGTAGGAGAAGAGTAAATGAAACAAGATGGGAGTGGGAGGGAGACAAACCATAAGTGACTCTTAATCTCACAAAACAAACTGAGGGTTGATGGGGGGAGGGGGGTTGTGAGGGGGGGTGGGGTTATGGACATTGGGGAGGGTATGTGCTATGGTGAGTGCTGTGAAATGTGTAAACCTGGTGATTCACAGACCTGTACCCCTGGAGATAAAAATATATGTTTAAAATAAAATAAAATAAACAAACAAACAAATAAACGACAACAACAACAAAAAACCCAAAAGGGAGTACCAACTGCTAGGGACCTAATCAATACAGACTACAGACATTAGTAAGATGTCAAACCTAGAGTTCAGAATGATGATTATAAAGATACTAGCTGGGCTGAAAAAAGCCTAGAAAATACTAGAGAATCCCTTTCTGGAGAAATAAAAGAACTAAAATCTAACTAAGTTGAAATTTTAAAAAGCTATTAATGAGGTGCAATAAAAAATGGAGACTTACTGCTAGGATAAGTGAGGCAGAAGAGAGAATTAGTGATATAGAAGACCAAATTATGGAGAATAAAGAAGCTTAGAAAAAGAGAGATAAACTACAGGATCACGAGGTGAGAATTTGAGAGATAAGTGATATCATAAGATTAAACAATATTAGAATAACTGGGATCCCAGAAGAAGAAGAAAGTGTGGGGTGGAATAAGGTATATTGGAGCAAATTATAGAGGAAAACTTCCCTAATTTGGGGAAGGAAACAAGCATCAAAACCCAGGAGGCACAGAGAACCCCCCTCAAAAGCAATACAAATAGGTCAACAGCCCATCACCTAATAGTAAAACTTAAAAGTCTCAGAGATAAAGAGAAAATTCTGACAGCGGCGCTGGACAGAGGTCTGTAACCTACAAAGGTAGAAATATTAGATTGGCAGCAGATCTATCCACACAGACCTGGCAGGCCAGAGAGGTCTGGCATGATATATTCAGAGAACTAAGTGAGAAAAATATGCAGCCAAGAATACTATATTCAGCTAGGCTGTCACTGAAAACAGGAGAAATAAAAAGTTTCCAGGACAAACAAAAACTAAAAGAGTTTGCAAATAGCAAACCAGCCCTACAGGGAATATTGAAAGGGGTCTTCTAAGCAAAGAGAGAACCTAAATGTAACATACATCAGAAAAGAACAGAGACAATATACAGTAACAGTCACCTTAGAGGCAATACAATGGCACTAAATTATTATCTTTCAATAGTTACCCTGAGTGTAAATGGACTAAATGCCCCAATTAAAGACACAGGGTATCAGAATGGATTAAAACAAAAACAAAAACAAAAACCAAGCTCCATCAATATGTTGTCTGTAAGAGACTCATTTTAGACCCAAAGGCACCTCCAGATTTAAAGTGAGGGAGTGTAAAGCAATTTACCATGGACATCAAAAGAAAGCTGGGGTGGCAATCCTTATATCAGACAAATTCGATTTTAAGCTAAAGGCTATAATAAGATGAGGAAGGACACTATATCATACTTAAAGGGTCTGTCCAACAAGAAGATATAGCAATTTTAAATAACTGTGCCCTTATTATGGACTCTGAGAAACAATACGAGGGTTTTAGATGGGAGGGAGGTATGGTGGATGGGTGAGCCTGGTGATGGGTATTAAGGAGGGCACATATTGCATGGAGCACTGGGTGTTGTACCTAAACAATGAATCTTGGAACACTGCATCAAAAACTAATGATGTATTTTATGGTGACTAACATAACACAATAAAAAAAAAAAAATCTATGCCCCTAACATGGGAGCAGCCAATTACATAACCAATTAATAACAAAATCAAAGAAAAACATCAACAATAATACAATAATAGTAGAGGACTTTAACACCCCCCCTCACTGAATTGGACAGATCATCTAAGCAAAAGGTCAACAGGTAAATAAAGGCTTTAAATGATACACTGGACCAGATGGACATCAGAGATATATTCAGAACATTCCATCCCAAAACAACAGAATACATATTCTTCTCTAGTGCACATTGAACATTCTCCAGAATAGATCACATCCTGGATCACAAATCAAGTCTCAACCAGTACCAAAAGACTGGGATCATTCCCTGCATATTTTCAGACCACAATGCTTTGAAACTAGAACTCAAACACAAGAGGAAATTTGGAAAGAACTCAAATACATGGAGGCTAAAGAGCAGCCTACTAAAGAATGAATGGGTCAACCAGGAAATTAAAGAATATTAAAAATTCATGGAAAAAATTTCATAGAAACAAATGGAAATGAAAACACAACTGTTCAAAACATTTGGGATGTAGGAAAGGAGGTCCTAAGAAGGAAGTATATAGCAATACAAGCCTTTCTCAAGAAACAAGAAAGGGAAAGTTCTCAAATACACAACCTAACCCTATACCTAAAGGAGCTGGAAAAAGAACAGCAAACAAAGCCTAAACCCAGCCAGAGAAGAAAATTAATAAAGATTGAGGCAGAAATCAATGAAATAGAAGCCAAAAGAACAGTAGAACAGATCAACAAAACTAGGAGCTTGTTCGTTGAAAGAATTACTAAGATTGATAAACCTCTAGCCAGACTTATCAAAAACAAAAGAGAAAGGACCCAAATATTACAATCATGAGTGAAAGAGGAGAGATTACAACCAACACCAAAGAAATACAAACAATTATAAGAACATATTATGAGAAACTATATGCCAACAAATTAAGCATCTGAAAGAAATGGATGCATTACTAGAGATGTATAAACTACCAAACTACTGGTATAAACTATGCATAAACTACTGAAACAGGAAGAAATAGAAAACCTGAACAGACACATAACCAGTAAGGAAATTAAAACAGTAATCAAAAATCTCCCAACAAACAAGAGTCCAGGGCAAGATGGCTTCCCAGGAAGATTCTACCATACTTTTAAAGAAGAATTCATACCTATTCTTCTGAAGCTGTTTCAAAAAATAGAAATGGAAGGAAAACTTCCAAAGACTTTCTATGAGGCCAGCATTACCTCGATCCCCAAACCAAAGATCCTGCCAAAAAGGAGAATTACAGACCAATATCCCTGGTGAACATGGATGCAAAAATCCTCACCAAGATACTAACCAATAGGATCCAACACTACATTAAAAGGATTATTCATTTTGACTAAGTGGGATTTATTCCTGGGCTGCAAGGGTGTTCAACATCCACAAATCAATCAATGTGATACACTACATTACTAAAAGAAAGGACAAGAGCCGTATGATCCTCTCAATAGATGCAGAAAAAGCATTTGACAAAGTACAGCAGCCTTTCTTAAGACTCTCCACAGTGTAGGGATAGAGGGAGCATACCTCAATATCATGAAAGCCATCTAAGAAAAGCCCACAGTGAATATTATTCTCAATGGGGAAAAACTGAGAGCTTTTCCCTAAGGTCAGGAACACAGCATGGATGTCTACTATCACCACTGTTATTCAACATAGGACTAAAAGTTCTAGCCTCAGCGATCAGACAACAAAAAGAAATAAAAACAATTCAAATCGGCAAAGAAGTCAAACTCTCTCTTCACAGATGACATGATACTTTATGTGGAAAACCCAAAACACCAGGCATGCAGAAGAATGAAACTGAACCATTTTCTTACAACATACACGAAAATAGACTCAAAATGTATGAAAGACCTAAATGTGAGACAGGAATCCATCAAAATCCTAGAGGAGAACACAGGCAGCAACATCTGTGACCTCAGCCACAGCAACTTCTTGCTAGACATGACTCCAAAGGCAAAGGAAAGAGAGGCAAAAATGAACTATTGGGGTTTCATCAAGATAAAATCTTTTGCACAGCAAAGGAAATGTCAACAAAACCAAAAGATAATAGACAGAATGGGAGAAGATATTTGAAAATGTCTTAACAGGTAAAAGGCTAGTAACCAAAATCTGTAGTCTTGCCATTTGCAATAACATGGATGGAACTGGAGAGTAAAATGTTAAGTAAAATAAGCCAGTCAGAGAAAAACAAATACCATATGATTTCACTTATATGTGGAATTTAAGAACCAAATGAACAAAGGAAAAAAAAAAAAAAGGACAGAGACACAAACCAAGAAACAGACCCTTAACTATAAAGAACAAGCTGATGGTTACCAGAGGGGAGGTAGGTTGGAGGATGGGTGAGATAGATGAAGGAGATTAAGAGTACATTTATAACTGCCCACATGTCCATCAACTGATGAATGGATAAAGAAAAGATGTGGTGTACATACACAATGGAATATTAGCCATAAAAACAAATGAAATCTTGCCATTTGCAACAACACGGATGGAACTAAAGAGTATTCTGCTAAGTGAAATAAGTCAGAGAAAGACAAATGCCATACTATTTCACTCATACGTGGAATCTAAGAAACAAAACAAATGAGAAAAGGGGGGAAAAAAGAGAGAGGCAAACCAAAAAACAGACTCTTAATTATAGGGAACAAACTGCTGGTTACCAGAGGGGCGGTAGGTGGGGGGATGCGTTAAAGAGGGGATGGGGACTAAGGAGGGCACTTATGATGAGCACCGGGTGATGTACGGAAGGACCGAATCACTGTACTGTACACCCAAAACTAATATGATACAGTATGTGAACTATACTGGAATTTTTAAACATTAATTTTTAAAAACTGGAGTTTTTAAACATTAATTAAAAAGCTGACAATACTAGTTGCTACAAGGAGAAGAGCAGTAGGAACTCTCATTCATTGCCGGTGAGAATGAAAACGGTATAGCCACTTTAGAAAATAATTTGAGTTTCTTATTAAAGTAAACATACACTACCTGCACATTCATGACACAGTAACCCCACTCATAGGAATTCACCAAAGAGAAGTCAAAACTATTTTCACATAAAAACATGAATGTGAATGTTTATAACAAGTTGATTTATGATCTCCAAAAACTGGTAATAACTCAACTGTCCTTCAACTGGTGAGTGGATAAACAAACTTAGTACATCCTGGAATAATCCTCAACAATAAAAGCAAACTACTGACACATACATAAAACAGTGTCTATGGGGGCGCCTGGGTGGCTCACTCCTTAAGCGTCTGCTTTCAGCTCAAGTCATGATCCCAGGGTCCTGGGATTAAGCCCCACGTCAGCGGGGAAGCTGCTTCTGCCTCTGCCTGCCACTCTTGCCTGTGCTCTATGTCAAATAAGTAAATAACATCTTTAAAAAAACAAACAAGAAACACAGTGTGTGTGGATCTCAGGTGCAGTATGCTAAATGAAAGAAGCCAGAGACAAGGGTACGTGTACTGTATAATTGTATTTATATGACATTCTGGAAAAGGAACACTTAGAAAACAGAACGGGTCCGTGGCAGCCAGAGGCTGAGGGTTAGGAGAGTGGTTGACTACCGTTACGGGTTGAACTGCGTCCCCCAAAATTCATATGTGTAAGTCCTGACCCCTCAGTACCTCAGAATGTGACCTTGTTTATAAACGGGGTCATCGCTGGTGTCATTAGCTAAGATGAAGTCACACCGGAGTAGGGTGGCCCGTCCCCAACAACTGGTGTCCTCACAAAAAGGGGAAACTGGGACACAGACACGGACACACCACATGAAGACTAGGGCAGGGACGGAGTGATGCTTCCACATGCCAAGGAATAGCCAAAGACTGCCAGCAAATCACCAGAAGCCAGGGGAGAAGCAAGGAACAGAGTCTCAGACGCTCGCTCAGAGAGGGAACCAACACTGCCAACACCTTGAACTTCCGACCTCCAGAACTGTGACAGTGAATTTCTGTCGTGTGATCCAGCCGGTTTGCGGTACCTTGTTATCGCAGCCGTAGCAAACCGAAGTAAAGAGGCAGCAGGCGGGAACTTGGGGAGGTGGTGGAACTGTTCTGTGTCTGCATTGGATGGCAGTCACAGGACTACATACGTTTGTGAGGAAGCAATTAATTCTACAGTACGTAAGTAAAGTGAACAAAAGAATTTAAATGTAATAACCAGTAAAATGTGAACAAAATATTTCACTGCTTGGTCTAGTAAATGTACACAGCAAAACATTTTCCTGCATCTTTCAAAATTAAATTCCGGTTCTTCACAAATGCAGTATTCATATAGTTGTTGTCCAAAGACTGCTATCTCTGTTAAGCTAAAAATTAATCTCTTGGGGCGCCTGGGTGGCTCAGTGGGTTAAAGCCTCTTCCTTCGGCTCCAGTCATGATCCCAGGGTCCTGGGATCGAGCCCCGCATCGGGCTCTCTGCTGACCAGGGAACCTGCTTTCCCCTCTCTCTCTCTCTGCCTGCCTCTCTGCCTACTTGTGATCTCTGTCAAATAAATAAAATCTTTAAAAAAAATTAATCTCTTAAATTAACATTAGATATCCCCGCAGCCAGTGCCCAAAAATAGTGCCAGAGAAAGAGTCTATTAATATTTGTTGGATAAAGGACACATTATAACTTCCATTTTTCTAGCCCAAAAAATAGTGCCAGAGAAAGAGTCTATTAATATTTGTTGGATAAAGGACACATTATAACTTCTATACAATCACATTTAATGACAATGTTGGCAAGAAAACACAATACAGAATCAAATCCAATGTTTCCACTTTCCTAAATTCCTTAAACTTTTTATCATGGGTAAAAGGCTCAGTTTTTACAGTTTTTCCCATTCTTTAAACAAGAAAATGAATTCCTGTGCACACAATTACGTGAATTCAGTTTTGAAAGCTCATTTTTAGCAAACTAAGTGCCAGGATTATGAATATTGTTATTTATAAAGCATTCCATACATATTATATTAAAGCCATTGAAGAGCTGTTGTATATTGGCACTGCTAATCATGAAATTCATTCAGGTTGTTGGACAAAAGATAATTTAATCAATTCTTCAATTCAAAAGCATTTCTATGGTGCATCCAGCATGGCTACAGGTATTAGGGGATGATATGAAGGAAGCAAATCTCATGGTTAATGTACATGAGCCCAAGCCTGCAATCAAAATAAAACCTATAATCTTGAACAAAACCGGAAACTTAAAATAGTGCAATGGCTGCTATAGATAGAATAGATTATGGGTTTATGGTTTACGCAGCCATTTCAAACTGCATCTGTTAGAAGACCTTATGAAGGGCATTCTCAGAGGGAATTTAAGTAAATCATATTTGAAAACATGTATTAATTATTACCTGTCAGTCACTGATACACACACACACACACACACACACACACGGAAGTAAAGAAGTTAAAAGATTTGTCCATAGCCAACAAGTGGGGATGGAAGAATTCTTTTTTAAAAAAAGGTTTTATTTTTAAGTAAGTAATTTCTACATCCAATGTGGGCTTGCACTCAAAACCTGGAAATCAAGAGTCTCGTAATCTGACCCAGGCAGGTAACCCCAGATTGAGGAATTCTTATCCTCATCATTTATCAGAGGTTTTGTTGATTTAACAATTTCCAATTTTAGCCTCCATTTTAGATGGCAATATGACAAATTTTTTTTAAGATTTTATTTATTTATTTGACAGAGAGATAGTGAGCACAAGTAGATAGAGCGGCAGGCAGAGGGAGAGAGAGAAGCAGGCTCTCCGCTGAGCAGGGAGAGCGATGTGGGGCTCGATCCCAGGACCCTGGGATTATGACCTGAGCCAAAGACAGCCACTTGACCGACTGAGCCACCCAGGCACCCCTCTACTATGACAAATTTAAATGACTCTCTGATCAGTAAAACTTTACCGTGTCTTAAGATATTAAAAGCTTTGGGCACTTGGGTGGCCCAGTTGGTTAAGTGTCTGCCCTCGACTCAGGTCATTATCCAGGGGTCCTGAGATCAAGCCCCATGTTAGGAGTCTGCTTCTCCTTCTGCCCTTCCCCTGCTTGTACTCTTTCTCTCTCGCAAATAAAAAAATAAAATATTTTAATAAATAAAATGAATGAATAAATTAATATAAATAAATAAGTAAGTAAAATCTTGGGTGCCTGGGTGGCTCAGCTGGTTAAACATCAGACTCTTGATTTTGACTTAGGTCATGATCTCAGGGTCCCAAGATCAAGCCCATGTCGAGCCTGCTTAAGAATCTTTCTCTCCCTCTCCCTTTGCCCCTTCCCACCCAATAAAAAAATAAGATATTAAATGTTTCAAGAGAATCCATCCATCTTGATTCTACAGATAATGTAAAGGCTACTAAAAAGTCCATAATCCTTTTAATTATGAAAGATCTCCTGGGTTAGTATCATTGATATGTTAGGTTGGTAAATTATCATTAACTTGCCTGATTCTAATTCTCTGTAGCAGAAGAAAAATGCTAAACCAAACTCCACTAAGTGCTACCTCATCAAATGCTAATTTCAACATTTTAAAAGCAAAAGTTGAGAATGGCAGCCAAAGAAAATTGCATTCCTGGTGCCCTCTAGTGGGTGTAGATGGTTTTGAGAATCACTTGCCAAGTCTTAGTGAAACCTGCCACAGAGGAAGGAGACATTCCTTCTCCTTATGCTCAGTCCTCTCTCCTTTTTCCTCCTTTATTCTCTGGTCCTGTCCAGTTTCCCAAGATGTACTAATGATGTCACTTAGTTTTAAAACAAATAACACTTACTGTTCTCTTACTTACAGAAACAGGTGTTTAGTTACAAAAACAGCCACGCCCATTCATGTACAAACTTGTGTTTGGCAGCCAGAGTTTGTATGTTCCCCCACAGACCTGAAAGGCTGTCTGATACTTTACAGAAAAAGCTTACCCATATTTACTTTATGAGCATATCACTAGTTCTGAGAAATGCTTGACAAGGGAGGGATGATTCCTAGTTGAGTATGTTTGGGAAACTGCCATGAATGCACATGAGCAGTAAAGAAACCGCTAATTTTGTTTATAGTCAGGGAACTTTTCTTTCTTTTCATCTAATATCTATTAACATCCTACTCAGTGGGAAACATTCTGGGAAATACCATTTTATAATATTGTGCTTGAAAACTTAAGTTTTATTACAGTTTTGTTTTGTTTTTTTAAGATTTTATTTATTTGACAGAGAGAGAAAGAGCACAAGCAGAGGGAGAAGCAGGCTCCCCACTGAGCAAGGAGCCTGATGTGGGGCTTGATCTCAGGACCCTGGGATCACGACCTGAGCCAAAGGCAGATTCTTAACCAAGCCACTCAGGCACCCCGTTATTACAGTTCTTATCAATCTAAGAGGAAATATTCCATCCTGGTACATCTAGTCATTTACTTAAATTACAACCCAACATTTTATTGAGTATAATTTACTTTAAAATAGTTCACCACGGGTGTGTGGGTGGCTCAGTTGGTTAAGGGTCTGACTTTTTTTTTTTTTTTCAAGATTTATTTATCTTGAATAGATATCAGGAAAGAGAACGTACAAGCACAGGGAGCTGCAAGCAGAGGGAGAGGAAGAAGCAGACTCCTCACTGAGCAGGAAACCCAATGCGGAGCTTGATCTTAGGACCTAACGATCATGACTTGAGCCAAAGGTAGACGCTTAGCCGAGCCACCCAGGCGTCCCATAAGCACCCAACTCTTGACTTCCACTCAGGTCATGATCTTGGGGTCATGGGATGGACCCCTGTGACAGCTCTGCCTTCAACGGAGAGTCTGCTTGAGATTTTCTCTCTCCTTCTCCCCTTCTCACTGTTGTCTCTAAATAATCTTAAAAAGAAATAAAATAGCTCACCAAAGGGTGATAAATAAATCAAGTTCATTTTAACCACCTAGGAGTAGTTAAAAAACATCTGAAGTACCTAACCCAGGGGTAGTTATTTAGCCATTGAATATCTTTTCAGTCCATAATCCAAAAATGGCTACCCAAACCTTTCAAATATCAGCTGCCTCACTTAGCATTGGAGAGTATTACCAACATAAAGGTGATATAAGTGGTTCAAGATATGTGTATTGGCTAGAAATATTATGTACAAGTTCTTCCACAATTACATGGAAAGGTATAAGAATCTTAATAGGTCAGTAGCCCATACCCCCTGGAGTGACAATCTCTGCTTAGGACAAAAATTTAGTCCTGGTTCAGGCCACTTAAGTATCAAGGAATTCTGTCACTGACTCCAATCTGAAGATTAGCTGAATCTTGCCACTCATCATCACATCTGAACTGAGTGAACATTTCTGCCAAAAAAGCAGGGAACTAGAACTTCTCCAAGCATCTAGGAATGAGGCTTATAGCCGCCTTATGAATGTGCAGTATTTGTACACGCAGCAGAATTCATTGTAATGCACTAGTCAACAAATAGCCTGAGAGGAAGAAAACCCTACGCTAATATGAACACATATTAGCGTGCCTGGAACGGACCCAGTTTATGTCTGTTTGTCCCACTGTGATTATTAATAGCGCCTCCTTTCAATCTCAAATTATCTCATTTTGGGTAAAGACTTACATGGTCATCCTATCTATAATCTCTAGCAGAGACTACAAATACCAGCCCAAAAGAATCCAGTTACTGTGAATAGCAGAACTGGAAACACCCAAAGCTAGTAAGATCTGATAGTTACTTATGATCAACAGCCAAGAAATAATAAAGTGACCAGCAAGCTGGGATTGAATGTTACCCACAACCCCACTGTTCACTTTAATTGAGCAAACAGCTATTATAAACTCAATTTTTCTTTCAGTATCCTTAAGTAGAAAATTAATCTTTGAACAATTTGTCACATTTTAGGGGCATATGTTTAAAACACTGGCCTAGTCACTTAGAACTTTTGAAGAAGAATAATTTCCATGATGTGACCAAAAAATATATAGAAACAAACTTAATAAAAATCTGCATCCAGACACAGTGCTTCTCAGGCTCCCAAAGGCCATGTTTCCAAAAGTGTAGTGTACAGGTCCCCTCTTCAGTATCAGGGCTTGTTAAAACCAACAAACAAATAAACCTCAACAACAAAAACAAGATTCCATATTCAAACCAGACCAACAAAATTGATCTAGGCAGGTAGACCACCAATCTCTGGGGAAGTATCCTCTTGGAGTTACATTTTTAGTAGTAAAAAATTAGGGCCATACACTTTGCAAATCACTGCCCTATTGAGTCCTAAAGCCTGGAATATTCCAGAAGATGCTTCAGCTCCTGGTTAACCGCAGTGTGGATGTCAGAATACTAAACTTTTTATGGTCTATGTCCATACCCAAAGATATGCTGGTAAATGTCTATCAAATTGCAGGGGAAAAAAAAAAAAAAACTTTTAAAGCAGATATAAAGTCTTCATAGCACACAACTGACAAATAATAAAAAGGGCAATGTTCTATATTGCAAATTCCATATAGCCCAGTGATCCTTACATAGGGCCCTTGTTGAGTTTTGCCAAGCTCTTGGACAACCAACCTATCTTGCAATTAACAAATGAAAATAATCCAGTATGACCGTTGATTGAGATTTTTGTTTATGTGAAGGGGGAAGAAAAAAGTGAGAAGATATGCTAATCCTCACCTGATGTTGTTCATCAATAACTTGAGCAACTTCTTTGCCGATCTGGCCAAATAGTTCTCAGATCCTGGAGGAATAATACTTCAAGTACTTGTGCTATTCGTAATTTAACAGCTACCTTCATGTAACACTTTTAAACTTAATCTGCATTATTAACATTTTCTCCATTGCTTTCAAGATCTAGAGTAAACAGCAAAAATCAATACATCAAGCCCTAATATGTAGTATTTGATGCCCCTGGGGTAAATATTCCACTATGGGGCAATTCCAATTGCCAGTGCAAGACGTCACTGAATGCAGAGTTGGGGACAGTAGCACAAGACCCAACAGTGCAAGCAGCAGTGTCAGAGAAGTGCACAACCCTGCTTTTTTTTTTTTTTTTCCTAAATTTATTTATTTGACAGAGAGAGATCACAAGTAGACAGAGAGGCAGGCAGAGAGAGAGGAGGGAAGCAGGCTCCCCGCCGAGCAGAGAGCCCGATATGGGGCTCGATCCCAGGACCCTGGGATCATGACCCGAGCCGAAGGCAGAGGGTTTAACCTGCTGAGCCACCCAGGTGCCCCACAACCCTGCTCTTAACAAGAGCTGTTTTGCGCTGTTTTGAATCTTCAGTGTTTTTGAATGAGGTCTTTTGAGCTCTCCTCACTTTCCTGCAGTTCCCCCTAGAGGGTTGCTGGGATGCAGAGTAGAACAAACTATGGCAGCCCCAGCAGGCACGGGTTCTGCTCCACTGACTCCAGACTTGGCCAAGCCTGGCTCCCTCCAGCCCACACCACAGCCTGTCCTCCTCTTGCAATTACAGAGGCCTCCCTTGGAAATGCCTCCTCCTCATCCTTTATCTGCCATGTACCAAGGTTCTGTAGTAAAATTAGATGCGCCTCTCCCAGCTAAATGTCCCTTCTCTGGTTAAAAAGTTATTTTGAAATCAGACTTTCTAATCAACAGGTAGTAATAGTCTTCAAAGGATAATCCTCCTGGAATGTTTACTGAAGCAAGACATTCTGTTTAAATGCAAAACAGAACATTTTTTTGCCTTTCACAAAAACACCTAATTCTCAGATGTGTCCCTTTCTGCCACCAAGTACAGCATAATTAATTCAATCACTAAGGAAGGGAAGAAATGTTGAAGTTAAGAAAGCGGACTTCTAGCACAGCTTACAAATCAAAAGAGAAACAAGGGGGAGAAAGGGGAACATGACATGCAAACTCTTTTCTTGAGGCCAAATAATCCTGGGAAGGAGTAATAGAATATTACCAAACAGGGTTGACCCTAAGCAAAAGTCTGTTAACAGGCTAAGTTTTTCTTTGGCCCATTCAGCCCCTTGACCCCATTTCTGCTCCTCTGGCGAGCACCCCTCACCTCCCTTCTAAGCAAAGTGTTTGGGTCCCATTCCAAGTAAAGCCTTGCTCTCACAAGGTGCTTATACTTGTGAAGTATTACTGATTATAGTAGGTTATCAGGGTATTCCCAGGTATTTGCATTCAAGTAGGTTATTTAGTAGGTTGCAGTACAGTAGGTTATCAGGGTATTTGCAGGTATTTGCATTTTAATGGAGTCTTCTGGAAATCAGGCTTAGGGGTATGAATCTTAAATGGAAAAATCTCAGTTGAGATTGAACGTTCTTTCGAGACACTACAAGATTGAAAATACTCAATGCTCTTCTAAGTCGCCAATTTGTAAGATTACTCCTGTTAGGAGGCATTTCCTTAGCTGCCTGATGAATGGACCCTGTCCCTTGTTGCTCCACAAGGCCCCACTACAAAGCCTGTCTTTAGAGCTCGGTCAGATCACTTGTTGAGCACTTTTACCGTTAGGGGAGAGACTTGTTTCAGAGTGACTCTTCAGATGGCCCTTAAACCCTGCGTTCTCTTGTCGTCTCTCCACAATTCCTTCTGGATTCCTGTCTTCCCCACCTCCACTCTCTACAAAGGCTTCTAAGTACATGCTTGAGGCAGCTTGTTGGCCTTCAGTGCTAAACTCTCTATTTACAGATAATTTGAAGTTACTAGTCTTCTGTCTAGTTATGCCAGTAGTATGACTTAGGTGTAGCTTTATTTGTGCTTGGTGATTTGTATATTTAATTGCAGATGAATGGAATGATTAAGATTTTGTTAAACACCATTATCCTAGAGCCACCTGGAAAATAAACTCTCTGGTTTTGTCTGAAAATATCTTTGTTTCATTTCATTCTTAAAAGGTATATTTCCTGAGTTTAGAATTCTGGTCTAACAGCTCATTTCTTTCAACGCTTTAAAGATACCACCCCTCAACCCCATTTTCTGGTTTCCATGATTTTTGACAAGAAGTCTGCTATCAGTTGTGCTACCACTTGTCTTCTGTATTCAAGACTATATCCCCTTTTTAAAATTCCCAAGAGTTTCACTATGTGGCCTCCGATACAGTTTCTTTATATTTATGTTGTTGGGATTTACTATGGGAATCTGTAACTTGATGTCCGTCTTGGAAAATCCTCAGAAATTCCCTTCAAATACCACCTCTGCCCTACCCTCTCTCTCTCCTCTTTCTGGGACTCCAAATAAACATAAAACTTTTTCACTGAAACCAGTAGGTCCTTTATCTTCTTGTGACTATTTTTCCAAACTTTTGTCCTCTTGCTTCAGCGTACCTGATTTCTCCTGACCCGTATTTCTCGTTTCAGAGTGCATCAAATGTAAGGCTCTGCCTCTCAGCTGCTTCTTCCTAAGTAAATAAACACTCCCAAGGCAAAGTAGCCCCAAATGGTGGTCTCTTCTCTCTAGACTTTCTTCTCCTAGATTCTGGTCCACTAATAACGGACTATATTGTTAACATTTTGTTTTTAGTAAGCTGTTTTCTTCTCTCTTATTTAGACTCTTTACTTTTCTTCGGCTGGAAGCTAAATCACCTGGTCTACCATACGCAGCAGCACAGTCAGCCATGTGGTTATTTTCAACAGTTCGGTAAGCATGATCTTCCTTTTTCCCAGGATATAAAACAATTATCCAAATTTGTAACGGGGCATCAGACATGACACATCTGAAGACAAAATTCATTTGCTTGTGTAAAACATAGCCACTGAGGACTGTAGGAACAAAAACTGTACTTCATGTTTGGAAACAAAGTTTTCTCAGGAAATTTGTTTGGCCTGCTACAATTAAATATGGTTGGCATTCATTTTAAATAAAGACTATGTTAAGTCCTTTGAATTAAATAATTCTAATAAATCTATACAGTGAATAGCATGTCTTTATTCTATTTACATTTGTTATAAATATAATACATTTCTGAAAAGCTTATTTTTAATTAACTTGAGTAGATTTATATTTTAAACAGATCAACTCAATTGTTAAAGTTACATAATAAAGAATATGATAATTTAAATGAAAAAATTTTCATATTGTGAAATAGTGCACCCTATGCTGAGATGAATGAAGGAAAAAAAAGTCAAACTCCTTTCAAAACTATATTCAAAGCATCAGAAAAATTTTTTTTCTTTTTACAAAGTTATGTATAAGCCATAGGAACCACCAGATACTGAAGTATGAAGACTCTATAACCAAAGGTCAAAACTGATTTTAGAGAACTGTGTGAAGCAAGACAGGAAAACTTGTTTTTAACACTCTATAGAACTTCACAGTAAAGCTGGAATTTACAGACTAATGGCTTAACAGGAGTATTGCCAACAAGGCCTTTCCTTCCTCGGAATCATCTGGTAATATTCATATACCATCAGTAAGTTGTAACAGCAGACTTAGACACTGATTTTTAAGACAGGGCTTAATAAGGTGCGTGGAAATGTTGAAACTCTGTATTATGAGCATGTAAATTATTACCAGGGTTCAAAGAAATACAAAAAAAGAATGTAAGTAAGATTCTCAGTCCAACGTGCTTTGCATCATCAACACATTACAAAAAGTATTTTGCAGCGATCCGAAACCAACCTCCATAACAAGTTAGGTATTTCAAATACTGCTGTTAAAACCCATCCAGTAAGATCAAACGGATTCTTGTGGATTTCAGTACAAATGTGCAAGTTGTCACACATTATTAATGATGATCAGGGCAGGCATGGAGTTTTGCTGACTTGTTTCAAACACTGTAACTTGGTCCGATAACTTGGCAAATACCCTAGGCGTTCCAAGGTTATAAACCCCTGTATGCACAAAGCATGCTTTCAGCTGCAAACTGTGAATCTCCTGGCTTTTAAGCTGAAGTTTGTATTGTGTTTGTCCAAGCCATGTAAATGATCCATGGATTTCCAATGCTTCTGGACTATGTGGGAAAAGGAAAATGGTAAGTTAGAGGGGTTTCTTTGTAAAATTTTTCCCGAAGTCCCAGTAACACAACCCTTTCATCTAGAGTCTCTACTTGTAGAAACTATTTCATGAAGCCAACTCTTTATTAATAATGACAATAATGGCAATAGGTAGTATTACTGTTGCTGTAATAGCCGACATTTGTTAACCTTTACTATGTTCCAGGCACAAATGTTATCTCAATTAATGCTCACAACAGCAGCTAGTAAATGATGGAATCTGATTTCAAACCTCATCTTTTAACCTACTGGTTATTCATAACTAAAAATAGTTTGTATATGGGAATGCGAATAATACTGAAACTGTTTATAATGCTGAAAAATGGAAAGCAACCCAGTATCTACCAATAAGGCGTTAGTTAATTTTTGACACACATAATCAATCACACACAGAACATGTCTGGATTCCAAAGAGCTGCCCCAGATCCTATTTGGGGTTTTATACAATAATAGTCTGTATACATTTCACATTATTTTTCTAAAAAATCCAAAAATTTTTGAATTCCAAAAAACATCTAGGCCTTGAGATATCAGATATGGGAATATGGACCCTGTATTTTTTTTTTTTGTTAAGTATTATTTTATAAATCCAAAAAGAAACTTTTAAAAAAAAACTTCCATTGCAAACTTGCTGATTTTCAATTTTAGAGTTCTTTATCACCAACAGGTTTCATAAAAATTTTTGTCTCTGATAAAACAATTTGCTTTTTTTGGAAATTGCCTGTCTTCCTGTCACTATTGTAATGCTGAGACAATCCTTTGTAACTCCTCTGAAACATTTGTGTTATGGCAAACACAAATCCAGGGCACACCTGAGTAAACTTTTTCTATCCATGTTAGATCATTATGTACATAATGATGTACTAAATTGTACTAAATGTACTAATCGTTACCTTGTTGTTTTATGCCGAAGATCAACTATTACATCAACATCAGCCTTAGAACAGTTGGACAGTAAAAGGGTGACTGGTACTAAACAAAGGCTGTGGAAGGAAAACAGAGATGTTAAGCTGTGCATTTTCTTTTTAAATAAACTTTCTTGAAAATAATACAAATACCTAAAAAGCTCCTTAAAAACATTTAGATTCAAGTAAGGCAAAAAACTGAGTTCCAAAATTAATCAAGACACATTATTTGTGTAAATAAGAAGGAAAACATGTTCCTAAAATACCTGAATGCTAAGTATCAGAATATATAAATCTACAAAACCATTTTGTTTCCATTTATTAGAGCAACTCTTAAAAAATAACCAAAGTGTTTCTCAGTGGTTATTTCTCAAAATGAAAGACAAAAGTTTATAAATAATCTCAACTAGGAAAGAGCAATGAAGAAAAAATAAATCATGAAAATACCAACAACTAATCCTGTTTTAGGTTTCCTGAAATTGACTTTATCTTGAGAACTTGGCCTTGACTGACATTTGCTTTTCTACCAAATCTGAATAAAAGCCACCATGTTTTGGAGAATGTGAAAATTATTTCTATACAACCAATTATGAGGAAGTCCTTTTTAAGTGGACACATTTACAGGTAATCCAGTTTCTGACATTGCTTTATAATTAATACACTGCTAAAGCATTATTAATCATAGAAGAGACAGTGACAGAAGAGGACATATAAACAGACTGGTATAAATTTCAAATCAAGAACATAATAAATGAAC
Source organism: Enhydra lutris kenyoni (assembly GCF_002288905.1). Classification (NCBI taxonomy): domain Eukaryota; kingdom Metazoa; phylum Chordata; class Mammalia; order Carnivora; family Mustelidae; genus Enhydra; species Enhydra lutris. Next base: position 26,493,121 of record NW_019154092.1, read on the forward strand.
ATAACCTAGGCATAAATGAGGCCTGGTTACACACTATTATTAATACTTTATAAAGAATAAAGAGATAGTAAAAAAAATGAAATATAGCAACCTTATAAGTTCATGCAAATTACTTTAAAATTCTGCTGAGTGTATTTAATGCTTTCAAAAATTTTATAACCTCTTACTGAGAAATATTTCCCAAACAATACTGTAAATAACAGATTTCCCTCAATCAAAAAGTTCAGATAATTTCAAAAAAAGCATATCCCTCAGTTGTGCTGGTGCTGTGCCCCTACCTCCCCCACAAACTTCTCACAAGGAAAGGAGGGCAATAGACTACTGAGTAGGTTTCCAGTCTGAAGTACCTCCTTAAGTTAAATCCAATTGCTTAATTTATAACACAAAGCAAAACCTTAGGAACTTCTGGTATTCTGTTCCCATTTGATCCTCAAATGTCAAATTCTCTATGCCTTATCTAAATGTCTCTAGAAATTGAACATCTAGGTATTTCCTAGCCCCAAACCAAAGTCATTATCTTAATTCCTTCTCCTCCTCCACTCACTGTTTCAGTGGCTAGCACCCCCAATCTATCCCAGCAAACCTTAGGGATCATAGTAAGTACTTCTTAACTGGGAATGGGAGCTACTGCCTCACTTGTCCCCACTTCCAATTTTCTTTTATTCTTCACAAGCTCCTATCAATTCTTTCTCCCATACAACTCTGAAAGCTAGTTACTTCACCTTTCTTTTCCTTACAAGTTCAAGGCTGTTGTTTACTACAACAGCCTCTGGAATAGCACCCTGATGTAAGCCATTCTTCACATGGACTGTATCTCATATCTGACCTGTGCTTCCCACCTGAACATGGACCAGAATCAGCTGGTGGGCGTGTTAAAAAAAAGAAAAAAAAGACTACGGGCCCCACTCCCAGTTTTGGTTCAGCAGGTCTGGGGTGTGGCTCAAGGATTTGCATTTTAACAAGTTCCCAGATAATGCTGAGGCTGCTGGTCTGAGACCACATTTTAAAAATCAGGGCGCCTGGGTGGCTCAGTGGGTTAAGCCGCTGCCTTCGGCTCAGGTCATGATCTCGGGGTCCTGGGATCGAGTCCCGCATCGGGCTCTCTGCTCAGCAGGGAGCCTGCTTCCTCCTCTCTCTCCGCCTGCCTCTCTGTCTACTTGTGGTCTCTCTCTGTCAAATAAATAAATAAAATCTTAAAAAAAATAAAATAAAATAAAAAATAAAAATCACTTTATTCGACAGACTTTCAAAAGTGCTAATCTGATGAGCTACACACAGTACCTAGAAACCAAACTGCTGACAACTATCCCTGCCCCACCAGATTTAGCATTATTAAAGCCATGGGTTCAGGGCGCCTGGGTGGCTCAGTGGGTTAAGCCGCTGCCTTCGGCTCAGGTCATGATCTCAGGGTCCTGGGATAGAGCCCCGCATCGGGCTCTCTGCTCAGCAGGGAGCCTGCTTCCTCCTCTCTCTC
>NW_019154092.1:26494604-26615678 GCF_002288905.1 Enhydra lutris kenyoni
TGCCTGCCTCTCTGCCTGCTTGTGATCTCTCTCTGTCAAATAAATAAATAAAAATCTTTAAAAAAAAATTTAAAAAAAATAAAGCCATGGGTTCTACATTAGACTAAAGTTTAAATATTAGCTCAACAATTCTATATCTCAGTTTTTTCAAGTGTAAACTAGGAACAATAACTGCACCTACTTCTTGGGCTCGTTATGGTGATTAGGTAAGATCAAACATGCTAAGTGCTAAGAATAATGCCTAGCACATGTTCAAAAACTCCACGAACAACATCTAATACGACTTCTTACTTTGAAAGCTATGGCAGCTAAACCCAGTATGGTTCACATCTTTGTTATCTCTGGTCACACTGTCTTCCTCATATTCTTAATCCTGTACAGTCTGTATACTACTGCTGTAATCAAACCTCCTACTGTCCCATTCCACCCCACAGGTCTATATTACGTGAAGCATACTCCTCCAGGTCCTCAATTTCTTCTTTTTATGCTTCTATATCTTACTTTAACTGAAATTTGGCTGAGTACATAGCTTCCTCTATAGCCCTCTTGACAACAAATGCTGTTCTTCCACCATCCTCCACATCTCTGGTCATAATGTATCATTAACGTAGTTCTCAGTGCCACTTCCTGATGATTTCTTCCTCCTATCTCTTCTGTCAAAACACCCATTTTTTGGTCATAAACTTCTCCACGGTTTTTCATTTTTTATGTCCTCATACTGACATACTAAAACCAGCAACAGTAACTCAGTACAGCAGATTCTTTGGGGGAAGAGAAAAGGATGAATATTTTGAAGTATCTGAGGGAAACACTGCTTCACTTCACATTCATCTCATGCGTCTGTGAAGCAGGAGCGTACCACCTAGATGAGAAACACTTCTCTAGGCTTCTCTTCTGTATCATCTCTTGGCTTCAATTATTAAAAGCTTCACCATGAATTTGCTTTCCTCTTTTTAATCCTGAGTCTTGTCATCATGTGGACAACTTTATCGTCTAAGTAGACCACTCATTCAACATCTTCTCCAAGTTAGTATATTCAAAACCCAGCCATCTACCTTCTAAGGCCATGCTGTGATTTTTTTTAGCCACTTAAAATAGCTACCTCTGAAATAATACTCTGTCACTCCACTCTCTAACAACTATCTCCCATCTCTCCAGCTCTCTCACTCAATTATACTTCTATTCTTAGTGTCACAGGGATGACCAATCACTTTGGCCCTCTATTTCGGTGTTTCTCAACTTCAGTTACTGTGACATAACTACTGTTTAGCAGTCATTCACTCCCCTCACCCTTCCCACTGGGGGACTGTGGATCCTCCTTGTTGATTGTGAAGGTGAGGCTAACTGGCCAATGGAATATTAATGTCTTTGATGCAAACAAAAGCCTTAAATGTGCTCTCACAATATGGATCACATTTGTACTCAAGATATGCCAGGAAAAGAACATATCCAAGGAACTGCTGCCCATTTGGACTAAGCCCAAAATATATATGGTGCAGACATGAACCCACCCACAGCTTAAAGATGAGCTTCAAGCCAAAAAGTAGTTGACCCGCAGATCCATGAGCGTAAGAATGCCTTGCAGGCTATTGAATGCTGGAAAGGTTTGTTATGAAGCATTACTGTGGCAACAATGACTGATATGGACGCACGCTGCTATCATCTGAGGACTTTAAAAAATTAAGATGCCTGGGTTCTACTGCCAGAGATTCTGACTGAGCTGGCATTGAGCACTGGGATTTTCTAAAAATTCCCCAGGTAATTCTAATGTGCAGCCCGGGTTGGAAAAAACTGCCACTTTTTATCCTTTTCTAACCTGTCTTGTTTTCACATACTTCCATGTAGTTATTATTTAATCTGATGTTTTATTTTCAATCCATTACTCTACTTTAGTTTGATCATCTAGGTGGTATGCCCCTTCTTCACAGGCATGTAAGATGAATGGGAGGTGAAGTGATGATCAAACTTGTCCTGTTCCACATACTTCCCTGCACTGTCTAGCTTCTATGATTCTTTTTAACCCCAATAGAATCATGTGGAAAACTACTAAATGCCCTTGCCTCTAAAGCACAGCCAGGGTTTTAACAGCTAAGGTTAAAAAGAAGCACTGTGGAATCTAAGGTATTTAGGAAGTACATGAAGCAGGACGGGTCCAGTGAACAAGAGACAAAGTAGAACAATCGGTTAAAACGAAACATCAGGGAATCAAAACTGCTCATGAAAGTTCATGAAGTCAAGACAAATTCAACAGAGATAAAAAATAAAATTTTTTTCCTCAACTATGGCTGCACTTTAGAGCAACATTAAGACCTGAACAAAAAGGATTTTATAAATAACTTAAATGGTTAAAATTTTTTAAAAAATCTGGCAACAGTGTTGGTAAAGGTATGGGGCAAAGGGAATTCCCATATACTGCTAGTGAGATGTACAAGTTGGTTAAACTACTTTGGAAGAATTCCTAGATAAGTATGCCCCCGCCCCCCAAAAAAAAAGGCAAGCACACATACACCAGGAGATTATACACAAGATTATCACAGCCGAATCCAAAATAGCTCAAATAGGGAAATAATCCAAAAGTCCATCAATAGTAGAGTAGATAAATAAATTGTTCCGGCATGTTCAAACATTCATAAGGCAATGAAAATTCTATTGCTTCATGCAATAGTTGACAATTACTAACATATTATTAAATGAAAGAAGCCAGACGTAAAAAGAATATGCTCTGTAATTCCATTTATATAAGAAGTTCAAAAAATGCCCTAAACAAATCAAAATATAGTTGTATATTTGGTTGGAAAAATTATAAAAAGAAACAAAGTGACTACAATATTGGGGGCACACGGGATAGTAACTGGGAGGGAATACACAGGGGGCTTCTGTGATGCTAGCAATATTCTATTTCCTCAATAGAAGTGGTTATTTTGGTGTTAACTTTGTGGGGGAAAAAAAAAATCACCATAGTCATACATGTTGTTTTTGAACACTTTTCTGTGTGTTAACCTTAACAAAGAAAGGGTTTAAAAGTGGTTAACACCATTTAAGTTACTTTTTAAATATGTCTGATGTTAATGCTATCAAGGTCTTAATTTTGCCCAGCAATCTGTGTGTCCTTAGCCAGCTTCTTCTGACTCTTCTCAGAAGTTACCCTAAATCTTATAAATAACTTAAAAACTTCTCAAAAATGTTCTTTCCTTTATTCTCTTATCACCTATATTACTTTGAGTAGCTAACCTTGCTCCTAGAAATACTCCCTAAAATGGAAGCACTCCATAATGTGTGAAATGTTAAAATTTTCTCCCTAATTTCTTCTCTCCTTGTTTCAAAAGTACGGAAGTCCCTTCTGCAGTCCAGAGCTAATCCCATCATTCTTTGGTATATCTTTCCATCTATTAAGGATTCTGTTATTCTCCCTGTATCCCATCATTTCCTTTAAGATCATAAACATAACCATATCCTACTATTAAGAAAACAATATTGAGTGGCTATTCCCAGATCCCTGTTCATAGCCCAGCTTCCTGGGTGGTCCACACTAGTAGACTGCACTTACTTACCTCCCAATCTCTCCTCAACCTATTATATCCTGATTCCATTCCCATTATATAGTAACATTCTTCTAAAAAACCACTAATAACCTCTTCATTGTCATATCCAATAAATAATTTTTTCATCCATTTCATCCATTTCTGCAGCATTTTAAACAGTTAAACCATTTTTTTTTTCCTTGAACTGTTCAAAAGCTGAGTGAGAACTTTCGCCTCATTGGTCTTTTCTTCCTAATTACTTCTTAACTAGTCTTCTTTGTGGATTCCTTTTTCTTCAGCTTTTCTCTCAGATGTCATTGTTCTGCAGGTCACTGTTCTCTTTTTGTTCTATCCCACACCATCCCCACCCTTATCCAGGGTGAATTTTTCACCAAAATTCATACCTTCAATTATCACTTAAAAGTCTTGTTCTAATAGACATCTCTCCATCTTTTCTTATACCTGCAAACTAGCAGCTTTTTGAAGTGTCATCTGACTTAGGACTTCTTGTTTTTAGAACCTTAAGTTTACATAATCAAGCTACTTACCAAAATTGCAAATACAGATGCCCCTTGAAGAACACAGGGGTTAGGGATGCCGACCTCCACACAGTCAAAAATCTGTGTACACCTTCTGACTACCCAGAAATTTAACTACTAATAGCCTACTCCTGACTCAAAGCCTTACCAATAACATAAACTGTCGATTAACACATATTTGCTATGTTATATGAATTACATATTATATTTTTATGATAAAGTGAGCTGGAGAAAGGAAAATGTTAAGAAAATCCTTAAGAGAAAATACATTAACAATACTGTATTTATCAAAAAAGATCATGTACAAGTAGACCTACATAGTTTGAACTACATTGTTCAAGGGTCAACTGAACATGATTCTCCAAGTTTAGCACTTAGCACTTAATAAATCTTAATAATGTTGTCTAAATTTGAACTGTTTGACAAGTCTATACTCTAGTCATTTCTTACATTTAATTTGTGTCTAAAACAAAACCAAAATGATAAAATACTTTTTCTTGGTTTTGACTTACTGATAAACCTGCTCACCTAGAGGAAACATTCAGCAACTGAGGTGTCGAAGGCAATATCCACCTTTAACCACAGCTGTAGCATACAGTAATCATAGTAAAGGGTAAATTATTTAAGAGCAATTTCCATAGACTCAGTATTATTCTGAATTTCTTCTTCAATACTGGGGTTAATGCCCTTGTTAAAATAAATAAGTGTGTGCGTGTGTGTGCACATATGCACTGCAGAAAAATTTTAAAATAAACCTCAGACCTTTTTTGATGAAATGGATGATTAAATGATTCTGGATAGTGAAGACTTGTTTTAATGAGATTAGAAAGCTGCTCTACTGATGGTCTTAAAGGAACTGTAGTGTTTTCTGGCCTGAAAAATTTTAATAGTTCCATTTCTGGTGGCTCCTGAGAAAAGAAAAAAATATATTTGACAATAAAAACACTGTCTTGTTAAAATATAACATATACAAACAAAAGAAGTTAAAACCAGTTGAGATAAAGGAAAGCATGAACAATACTTTTCTGCTCTTATTTACACTAACAGAATCATCCGTGATACAACTTGTATTCCTAAAGAATCTAGGATCAGAGTCCTTTATTCATTCCCTATTTATTATGTGGAGTTAGATTTGAGTTCTGGCAACTTCATGTATTAGCTCTGTGATCTTGGATAAGGTATTTAATACTTTAAGACAAGTTCCCTACTTGTAAAAAGGGGTTCATAATTTCAAAATCTGTTGTCATTCTCATTTGGTAAAATTCCTTATTACTTAGTACTTAAGCCACAAACACTAAATTGTATAGTACTCGCTTTAATTGTTGAAGAACTAAAATTGCCTTAAAACTTCATTTTGAAAATAGACTGCTGTGTTTTATAGATTATAGTACTTCATATGTATTAACTGAAAGTTAAAATGCATGTAAAAGTCTCAATATAGCCAGTGTCAGGCACACCATAAACATTTCAGTATCATTATCACCTAAATGAAAACAGAGAATATCGCACCCTTTCTACTATTATTATCTTTTTTAAGCTTTTTTTCTCCATTTTTCTTTACCATCCAGGAAAATTTTGATTTTTAATTTCCTGCTAGCCTTCTTGGGATTTTTGATCTGCACTAGGGATTGGCTACCTATAGCCCATGGGCCAAATCCAGCCTGCTTCCTGTTTTCGTAAAGAAAGTTTTATATCCATTTGTTTATATACTGTCTATGATTGCTTTTGGACTCCAACAACAAAGATGAGTAATTAAGACAAAGACCTTCTGGCCAGCATAGCCTAAAATATTATCATCTGGCTACTGACAGAAAAAGTTTGCTGATCCCTGATGTATACAGCTGTAAAAGCAAGAACTAAATTTGCTTTTGATTTAGAAGTCAGAGAAAAATAACTAAATGTTTACTTTGGAAGAAAGAAAAGAAGAGAAGCAGAACTTCTGGGGAACTAGTTATGTTCTATTTCTTGATCTGGGTTCTGGTTATACTGGAGTGTTCTTCGGTTTGTGAAATTCAGAGCTACTCAACTATTCTGTATTTATCTTATACTTTAATAGAATGTTTAAAAAATGCATTCTTGTTTAAAATATTCTAAACATAAAAAAATAAGCTATTGTTTGAGGCTTCTAAACTATACTAAATAAATTTCCATATACCACTTAGCAGTGAAAAACACATGAACAATGGCCACAGAAGAATATCAAAGACCTGAGCTAATTTACTGAGAGAATATTTAAAAGTTTCCCCCCTCCCAGCTTAAAAGTAGCAAAAAGTATTTTCACAACCAGTGATAAATATTTGTCCAGTAATCTGACAGTAAGGATCTGATTCATACCTTATGACAGTTCCACCACAAGACAGGCAAGGAGTAAAGAACTATTATCTTTGTCTTATAAGTGAGTAGTAAGTTATGTAAGTAATTTGGTCATCAATCTGAAAGCCTTTGGGCTCCAAATTTATTATTCACAATATTATGAAACTGCTTTATCTCCCAAACTCAGTTAATCATATAAAGAGAATAAAAAATATTTCAAAGGTGAAAAACAGAGAAACAAAAATGATATGCCATTCATGGTATATAAAATGACAATATAACAAAAATAAATTTTATAGAAATCACTTTTTCATTTTCTAAATGCTAACTTTGCCAATGTTTAAGATGTTCCAAATTATCAGAAATTATGTAACATATATATACGACTAAAACTTGAGACTTCTGTATTAATCAAAGGTGAAGAAATAATTTTTTATTTAAGAAATAGATTTGGGGTTAAATTTGATATCTTCCTTAAAACTAATGTAATATTACCATTTGTAACCACTGAAGTAAAAACTGATTCAAGTTGGAGAACTGCCAATGGATGCTAAAACTAGTGGACCTAGGTTTGATAGGAAACCAGACATTTACAAAGGTCCAAATTATCTCCCCACAAATTACTTATTAGAAAAGGAAAGGAAAAACAGTAACTATACTGCAGAAAAATATGGGGATAACACCTTAATCAAATGATCCATCAATGATAACAAAACAAATTAATAGCAAGTGCTTTATGATATAATACACTGACAAGGACATAACATCAATTCTGTAGTATTCCTGCCAAAAAATGTATAATCTTAATCATGAGGAAACACAAGAAAAACTCAAAAAGGCATTATTCTATATTAAAATAAATAGCCCACGCTCTTCAAAAACGTCAACGACAAAATGACAGGTCAAGGCTCAGAAACTGTCCCAGATTAAAGGAGACTAAAGAGACATGATAAGTAAATGTTAATACATGATCCTGGACTGGATCATGGGTAGGAAAAAAAAAATTGTCAAGCATATATATGATATCTGAATATGGACTACATATGAGTGCAAACTTCCTGAATTTAATAATAGTGTCTGTGATTATGTAAGAATTACCCTTATTTTTCAGAATACTCAGTGAAGTAAACAGGGGTAAAGAAGAATGTCTGCAATTTACTTGGAAGTAATTACTTGGGGAATGATTAAGAAAAAGAAAAATCAATATGTACATAAATAGAGAAAAAATGATAAAGCCAAGAAGGTAAAATGCTAACCACTGCTGAACCTCAGTGAAAAGTAGAAGAGTCCTTTATATTATTCTTGCAGCCTTTCTGCAAGTTTGAAAATTATTTCAAAATAAAAGTTTTCAAAATAATGAGAAAGCTTGAAATTGAGATCCAAAACTCATAAATACAATACGAGGTCACTGTTCAAATTACTGGATGTGCTTAAAGTTTGTTCATATATACTAAGAGAACTTTTTGGTAAGATGAAATAGTTTCTCATAAGAAATCAGAAATCACTGTATTAAGCACTATTACCAGCTGCTGCACCACTCCTCGGGGCATCCTTTACATTTTATGTTTTGCCCTCCCTGGAGTTCTGCAGTAGTATCGGCATGGTCCCCTTCTTCTCAAGCAAATTATCTTTTTGCAACTATGAATTCTAGATTCAATATAGAATATTTATTAGAAACCTCAAGATCACAAGTGCATCTTATTTCTCTTACGAGATGCTAATAAATTTTAATTTATGCCCAATTCTCCTTTTAGTGTTCTGCCACCAACCCCACCACTCAAATCTCAATATAAAAGCCTGATCAATCCAGACCCCTTCGAAAACCCAAAAACCAACCAAACAAAAAACTCCGCAATTCACAAGATGACCCAAAGAAAACTCTTATTACCTGTTTCTGAGGACATGAAAAGGCTTCTTTTCCTATAGTGTGAAGAATAACATGATGCTGACCTTCCAAAATAAGCTGCTTACTATCTTCCACTACGTAAGCCTAAACATACAAAGCACAAAAATGTTAACTTTCTTGGCAGTCACCTCAAAAGGAATGAACGCAATATTTGATAGAAGGTAGAAATATTACGGCTACTTAACAATTATCAACACCATGGCTGTGTCAGAATTTCTACTTTTGTATATTCGTTCAATCAATAAAGAATCTATCAAAATCCGTTTTGCCTCAATGTAACACAGTTGGCCTCAATATGTTAGGGATACATACATCTTAAGATCTTTTTAAATTTTTTCTAAGAGAGGTCTTAAGAAACTAGTCCAAAAAACAGTGCTAGAACACAAGCCTTTTTGTTACTGGACTGCCAATATACAGGCAAAACATTTTTTCTCAGTCTTGCTTCTGAAATGCTTCAGGGTTTATCACCTAGTAGAACAAAATCCGTGAGTACAGTCATCAATCTTCTACGTGGAAACGTCACACCCTTGGATATCTTAAACATAAGTATATACATTTAAAAAAAAAAAAGATTGATTTCATCTATATCAAAACACTGGGCCCAGCATATGACTCATCACTGTCTTGAATGCTTCTGTTCCAGAGAAAATGTTATATGTATATGGCTTTGATATACTGTTATCATCACATTATGCAAATGCAAAGGCTTAAAAACTTTTTGACAAGCTCAATTTTTTTTACTATCAGATTCAACAGACATAAAATCTCTCGGGCAAAGTGCTATAGAAGTTTTAAAAGTTTTCATTTCATATTTTCAATTTGTGATTTAATCATGGCTAGTTTTGCCACCCACAGACCACACTTGGAATAGTGCTGCATGAAGACACAGGACAGGCTGGGACCTGCTCAGTGCACATTAACACACAGCCCAGCAATGCTGGAGTTGAACACCTGCTGGGGTAGGCCTTTAGTGGAGAAGATGAATACTGAAGGGTAAGGTCTGAGACATATCCTATGTTTTTTCCAGTGGTCTCATGGGATTGAACAAAAATCACCCAAAGCCTTGTTGAATTCTCTAATGTCTTCTCCTCTCTGCTTAATTTTTTAAAATAAACCTTTATATTTTGTTAAGACTGGTCAGGAATTGTTCTGTACCCCTTTTCCAATTATTTTTCATAAAAATATTGTCTGACCTCTCCATTTTTCTTCTACATCCTATTTTATTGGAAGACTACCATGCTTCCTGTTTCCTACTCCACAACTTAAATGACTTTTTAAGTTTCCTTTCATGTGGTGTGTCATTTTTGCATTATCTAGAGACCTCACTAAAGAAAATCTACCACTTTCTCAAATGAGATTTGATAACCTTATCTTAGATACTAGTCACTACCAATTTAATATCCTATTCCTTACTCTATTCAAACTTTCATTTTCTAGCCAAGGAGCAACATAATCTTAGCATTCTTCTTCATGTAATCAGCAATACTAGTAGTAGTAGGCTGCTATTCAGGGCTGTTTTTTCCCCCAGCCAAAGTAACTGTGGAGTACAGATACATTACTCAAAATCTTGTCTCTGACATATTACAAATTGTTACATGGCAGAAATCTGGGGAGTGCAGCCACATATCCCAAGGATCTAGTATACATTTAATGAGGGGTTCGTTTACATTAAGGAGCAATATCGCTGAGCCTGAAAATAGAAGCTTCTTGATTTCTAAGCTTTAAGAACAATTAATTTCAAGCTAAAAATGTGTAACTGATCTTTTTAATAATAAATACCTAAATCAATGAAAGTATCAATTTGTTTAAGCAGTTTTATCAAAACTCATGCAAAAAGAAAAAGAAAAAAAAAAACTCACACCAGCTTGGTTTAAAAAAAATGTTTATTAGAAAATGTATGATATAATTTAAAAAAATAGAATATCTGAAACAATTTAAAAATACGTGTATTGATCATCTACTATGGGAGTATCTCTATGTGAGTCCTTGTTTCAGACACCAGGAAATCAAACCTTTCCACACTGTCCAGGTAACTATCCTTGGACAAGACCCTTAATTTCACTGTAGAATTGTCTTTTAAAAAGTAATATATAATTATACATTACATGCAACATAATTTATATATAATTACAAATTCTTATAATATATGCATAAAATACAAAAGGGTGCACTGTGAAAAACAAGCCTCCTTTGTATTATAGTAAGTAACTTCAAGGAAGACTAATGGCTAAACCATCGCATTCTGGTCTGCCATGTGCGGATCTTATCTGGATATGATTTTTAAAACTTAAAATATTTTCAAATACTCTGGAAAAACTGAAAACAAACCCAACAAATAGATAATAATTCAGAATTATTGTTAATTTAGTTGGGTGAGATAAAAATACTCTGGGGTTATTGTTAAATAAGAGAGTCCTCATCTGCTAGAAATAAATATGGAAGCACTTAAAAGTAAAATATTATGGTATTTTAAAACATACTACAGCAAAAAATAAAGGAAGGTAAAAATGAAAGAAAACAAAGGAGAGGGGCTAATGGAATAGATGAAAAATGAAGAGCAACATATTAGTGACCATGGAGCCTGAGTAATGGGTACCTGAATGTTCATAAATGTTCATAGTGCTATTTTTTCTTCTTTGGTGTTTGAAAATGCCCATAATAAGGAGTTTAATAATGATACCCGTTGTCATGGAGCTTATCATATCTACAATATTTTCAGTACCACTAAGAAGTAACAATAACAAAGAAGAAAGTTATCTAATTTGAATGAATTCTTTTCTAAGTAAAAAAGTCATTACGGGGTGGGGGTGGCACCTGGGTGGCTCAATAGGTTAAGCTTCTGCCTTTGGCTCAGGTCATGGTCTCAAGATCCTGGGATCGAGCCCCAAATCAGGCTCCCCAATCAGTGGGGAGTCTGCTTCTCCCTCTCCCTCTGCCCTTCCTCCTGCTTGTGCATGTGCACTCTCTCTCTCTCTCAAATAAATAAATAAAACCTCAGAAAAAAAAAAGATTTAAAAAGTCATTATGAGGATGGGGGGGATGGGTGAGCCTGGTGGTGGGTATTAAGGAGGACATGTACTGCACTGGAGCACACTGGGTGTTATATGTAAACAATGAATCTTGGAACACTACATCAAAAACTAATGATGTACTGTATGGTGACTAACATAGCACCATAAAAATTTTTTTTTAAAAAGTAATTATGGAACTGTTAAAAAAAGGTATAAATACTAAAACTGAAAATTTTACGCAGAAAAATATAAATATCAGCTTACATTTGTTCTTTAGCTTAAGGCTCAAGTATCTACAAAGCAAGGCTTCTGAAATAATTTTGTAACACATACCTTCCATAGTACGACAATATTCAAATCCACCTCACTGCACTTCTGAATTAATCTCACAGCATCCTCTACTGACTGTTTTTCTGCATGCACAGATGGCTGGGCTTGTGGTTTCTTCAATTCAGAAGATAAACTTCGATAAAAGAAGTCTGCACATGGACTTGCTGAGCTTATTATCTGTTAAGAAAAAATCACTTACCTACATAAATGTTTTCAACTAAATATACCCTGCCAAAATGTATACTTCTCTCCATATTTCTATATTAACTAAAAGGCTAATTCAATCATTTCTTGTCAATGTGTCAGTACAGGGAGGCTGTAAAACACACTAAGACAGTTAAACACCTAAAATATTTGGTACAAATTACCCTGAATCTTAAAGTTGCTATCTCAAAATAATTAAACTACACTGCCATGACATTAGTCCAAGTATTGAGGGAAGGTAATGGATAGTTCTAAGAAAATGAATAAAAAATAAATTGCTGAAAAGTAATATTCTTTGTACTATTAAAATAACAAATATCTCATTCAAATACTTAGAACATTAGACAACATCTAACAAAACAGAATGCAAATGTAATTGCTAATCTTAATATAGCTTTTATACTTGAAGGGAGAGAACATGAAAAAAGAATTTTAAAAAATTTTAAATGGAATTGGAACTACAGGGATTTCCTTTAATGGAATATTGTTTCATAGTAAAATCTCTATACTTATGATTCCCTGCATTATAGGCTATGTTATATAAATGCTAAGTTTCAAGTTAATTATTAAATAATAATATGTAAGTTTTCGCCTTTAAGAGTGAACTATTTTCTGGTAAACAATTGTTCCAATAGGTTTCTCATTAACCTATAGTGCTTGGTGAGTTCTATTTACTCAACCAGATTCATCAAAAGGGAAAATGTCTTTGTTTCTACTTTCTTCAACAATACTATACAAAATTATTTGACAACAAATACAGTAAAAATTACAATCTTAATATAATTTAAGGGCCTTGATTTATCTCTAACGATTTTAAGTTTCAAAAAAGAAATGAACAGAACAAACAACTGAAATCATGAAATCTAAATTCAATCATTCAAGAGGCACAATGTGGCTCTATTTGGAAATTACTGGGCTTTTGGTACTCTGAGATATTTCTAAATAACTATTTCTTCAAATAGTCAAAAGACAACCACAAAGAATGTGGGAGATGAAGGCAAATGATAAGAGAAATACGAAAGTGTAAGAATGTCTAAGATTATCAAAGAAAAAAATACAAAGAAGAAACAGTAACTGAATCAGTAGCAATAATAACAGTAACAGGGCACAACTACATGGAATTTTACACCCTTGGTCCAATGTTTCTCAAAAGAGATCACCAGATCACCTCTTCCGATTATCTCCAGAGCTGGCTGAAAATGCCTCCCCAACTCTAAAACTGTGGTTCATTACATCTTGGGTGGTTTGGGAAGGCAAAGCCCTCATTTTTACAAAATTTCCTAGATCAAAAATAGTGTCTACAGGCTGATAACTTCAACATCACCTAGGAACTTATAACAATTCATTATACGTATTTTTTAAGTAAACTCTGTGCCCAATGTGAGCTTAAATTCATGACCCCAAGATCAAGAATCACATGCTTCACTGACTGCATGAGCCAGGTGCCCCACCATCTAGCAATTTAGACCCTCAGATCCCACCCCAGGCCAACTGAATTAGAATCTGCATTTCAACAAGAACCCCAAATGACTCATACGCACAGTCTCTAAAAGTTTGAAAACCACTGCTCTACGTGATTCTTACAAATAATTAAGCTGGACTATCACTGTCCTAGACAACATATTTAAAATCCCTCAAAATTTTTTATTTGGATGTCAGAACCATATGAAACACCAAAATCTACATGATTATCATCTTTATATTCCACTCTGACCACTTTCCCTAATAAATAGGTTCCCTTGTATAATCCGGTTTCATTTTTTAATCCCAAGGATTATACTTTTTACCTGTGATATCCTCAAAAGGAAGTTAGTTTTAAATAACTAATTAAAATGGTATAATCCATATAGCTTCTCCGCTCTGTTTTAGAACACGAAGGTAAGTTGTAAATCTGAACAAAACTGACATGTTCATCCACAAAAGATTCTGTGGATTACAAAAGCAATAGTTTTGCCAAAATAGTGAGATATTCTAAAACTGTGACTTTTGAAATCAAATGCTATTGTGCTTATTTGCATACCTGTTCATTTCCAAAGATGATATCTGCAAAGATATATTTTTCTGAGAACTGTGTGGCAACTAAAAAACAGGGGAAAACAAACTAATCAATATCATTGTCATGAAATATAAAATGACCCTTAGGAAAGTGTGAAAATAAAATGAATTTACCTTCTTTTTCCCTACATCGTACTGCCTTGAAGCAAAATTTTCCCTTCTCTCTACTAGCAAGTTTGGCATCTAGAAAGAAAAGAAAAAATTTCTAAGACCTTTCTCAGCTGCTCATGACAGGGTAAAACATAATTCATTATTCAAACTTCCTTAAACTGAAAAATAATTCATAGTTACAAATAATGTTTAATGAAAAACCTCTCTTTTCATCTCCATAAAGCAAATTTCATTCAGCTCTTAAAAAGGAAGAAATTCAATTTTCTTGAAATTCATGTTTGTGCATGCATGCGTGCGCGCGTGCGTGTGTGTGAGTGTGTGTGTGACATTACAGATAAACCGAAAAGTTTAAAAGATCAGAACCTGGGAACCAGGGAGCCCACATTCCCATCACTCTACCATTTCTTCATTTCCTTTCAGTATTTTTTCATATATATGATTTATATCAATATTAGTATATGCACATACTGTCCTATGATGCATTTTCTCACTATTGCAAACACTCTGAAAATGTTAATGTATTTTAATGACTAAAAAATAGTCTGAGTTATAATTTAATTCACATTAAATCTACACTGAATTTCTCTGCATTAAACATAACCTTGCAATACAATGCTCTGTTTTCAATGTATGGATTTTCATGTATTTTGAATTAATTTCTTTGTATAATTTCCAAAAGTAAGGATTACCAATAGACTAAATACGAGTTTAAACATTTTCGTATTTTTTGAAATATACTGTATAACTCTCCAGAAACAGCAAATATCATTCTGCCAGCTTCACTCCACTCTTAACAAGTACTTAGCATTCTCATATTACTGCCAGGATAATAAACCTAAAGAAATATTCTGGAAAACAATTTGTCAATATATTTATCACAAGTATGTATATTCTTCTGTTTGAGTGTTATATAGGTATGGAAATACATGGAAAAGTCAGTCACTATAGAGGTATCATCATCATACACAGAGAAACAGCCTACCAATGGCAAAGGAAACCAAAAGAAACTTCCATTTTCTCGTCTACATGTTTCTGTATTGTTTGAAATTTTGAAAGTAATCATGTACTTAGGCACTGATTTTCCAACTGAATAAAGAAAATGCAAACAGAAAGATGTGGAAGGAAATAAAAAGATGGAGAAGAATGGATTAAGAAAGGTAATTTGATTCACAGTCAAATAAACTACTGAAAACACAACTGAATGCTTAAAAAAGTTAATTATTAAATTATTTTTTGAAAAGGTACCAACAATCTTATATGATATTATAGTACTACTCTGATACTCTGAAGCAATGAAGATATGAAAATTTACTATGAAGAGGGGAAAAGTCACAAACCTACCTTTGTTTTCAGAGAGATTTACAGATTTCTGTAACTTCCAGTGTTTGCTACTACTTGATACTTGTACTATATGGAATTCCTTAACACCTGCTTCACTCTATCAAAAAGAAATAAGAGTCATTTAGGACTTAGGAGCACAAACTTAGAGTATAATGAAAACAATATTCTGACACTGTTACCAAAGTAACATAAGATGAAATTTTTATTTTGAAATAAACAATATACATTTCAAAAAGTTTAAGTTATTTAAATTCTTCCTTAGACATTCTTTTTTTCTTTTAAGAATGCTCCACATTGAGCATGGAGCCCAAAGCAATCTTGAACTCACCACCCTGAGATCAAGACCTGAGCTGAAATCGAGAGCTGGATGTTTAACTGACTTTGCCACCCAGGTGTCCCCTCCTTAAACATTCTGAAAACAGAGAAGTCAACATTTTACCCAAAAACTATATTTAACTATAATGTACACCCCATGGCAAATTTTAGAATATTGAACAGTATTCAATTATTAAAACCTATCATAATGAGTTACTGGGAGTATTTAATAGATCAAACATTATTTGTTATCAATTTTTTTTTTTTTAAGATTTACTTACCTATTTTAGAGAGAAGAGACAGAGTGTGTGTGTGTGTGTGTGCAAGCATCGGGGGGAGAGGCAGAGGGAGAGAGAGAGAGAGAAGAGAAACTTAAGCAGACTCTGCCCTGAGCGTGGAGTCTGAGAGCAGAGCCTGGGCCTAAACTAAGAATCAGAGGCTTAACCAACTGCACCACCCAGGAACCCCTTGTTGTCAATTTTGAATCAAAACTGTAACATTTTCTTTTAATTTCTTCTAATCTTTCTGAGGTATCTCATTCTCATTAAGGTAAAGACAAACAACAAAAACAAATCAGAATCCCAAAATATAGCCAATGCACATGAAGTTAAACTGTACATAATTTTTTATTCTCCTGAATGAGAACTAATTTGAAATTATTAAAATCTTAAAATTTTAGGAACACCTGGGAGGCTCTGGCAGTTAAGCCTCAGGTCATGATCCCAGAGTCCTGGGATAGAGTCCCACATTGGGCTCCTTACTCAAGAGGAGAGCCTGCTTCTCCCTCTACTTGCCACTCCCCCTGCTTATGCTCTGTGACAAATAAATAAAATCTTTAAAAATAATAAATAGGGACGCCTGGGTGGCTCAGTTGGTTGGGCAGCTGCCTTCGGCTCAGGTCATGGTCCCAGCATCCTGGGATCGAGTCCCACATCGGGCTCCTTGCTCATCAGGGAGCCTGCTTCTCCCTCTGCCTGCCATTCTGTCTGCCTGTGCTTGCTCTCTCTCCCTCTCTCTCTCTCTGACAAATAAATAAATAAAATCTTAAAAATAAATAAATAAATAAAAAATAAAAATAATAAATAAAATCTTAAAATTTTATTTTTACAAATGTTACTTTCTTTGAAGATCACCAAAGTATTAGCAAATATCTTAAAAAGAAGCAACCTTACAAGTTTATGAAGCCAAAAGTAAAGGACATTACAGACTAACACTTCAAATAAGTATTTGAAATAAATCAACCTGAAACTAAGATGCTATTTTAATCATAAGATCTCATTCCCTTAATATTCATTTTTATATTTAGATTATTTAAACAGGAATGGTGAAAGGTCTGAAATGCTTATATGAAGAAAATGATACTCTCAGAAATGTGTAAGTGAATGTTATCAATTTAATATGGAATGTGAAATCCTAACACAACTCTGTAAATTTAGTTATATCAATAGATTCTCAATGGTTGAGACAGAAATCACTTTATCTCCGTGGTGCTGAATTACTCACATCTAGAGCTATGTATTATCATATGAATATATTAATACCACCAGGTCCTTTTTAGACCTAAAATTACAAAGCTAATGGAAAATTAAGATGTTTTCACACTGTTGTATATGAACATTCCTAAATTCCTAGCTTATGCTATCTTGTGGGGGGAAAAATCCTTTACTAAAAACAAAGCAAACCCTTCAAATATAATTAAAAATAAAATTTAGTTTTAAACCAACTTACAGTATTGGTATTTTCCACATCCACAAAGACTAGCATATTGCCCCCTCGGCCCTCCTCATCTTCAAGAGAATTACTTCTGCAGACAGTGGCTCGTATATTCAAAGATCGGCTGGTACAAATAACTGCGGTGTGTCTTAATATTCTGTGCCTAAAGAAATACAAAATTGCAAATTTAATGGAAGAACCTCTCCATTTCTTATGATTCTCTAATTCCAAACAAAGCTTTTTTTTTTTTTTTTAAAGATTTATTTATTTATTTGACGGAGAGAGAGAGATCACAAGCAGGCAGAGAGGCAGGCAGAGAGAGAGGGGGAGAAGCAGGCTCCCTGCTGAGCAGAGAGCCCGATGCGGGGCTCAATCCCAGGACCCTGAGATCATGACCTGAGCCGAGCCGAAGGCAGAGGCTTAACCCACTGAGTCACCCAGGCGCCCCTCAAACAAAGCTTTTAAAACCTAATTGCTCCCAGGGCCATTTATACTCTAAAACAAAGATAAAAACAGAGTGTAATACAGTAAAATTACCTAGTTAGCATAACTTCGTTTCAATTCTTTCTTCTCAATTTGGAAGGAAACTAATAGTCTCCCAGACTCCAAGCATGTCTGCTCACTAAACTCATCAGTATAGCACATGAAATAATTTTCATGTAACAATGTCCTGATTATGCTACTTCTCTGATAGTGGTTCCAAAGCAACTGATCCCTTATCAAGTAAACCCCAAACTTTCACCTGGCCTTGAAGGCCCTCCACAACAGAGCTTTTTACATTTCACTATTAATTCCCCTTTACTACTTTTTTCTAATATTATCTCCTAAATTTCTTTTTTTTTTTTTTTTTTTAAGTACAACTGAAATATAATGTCCTAGGAGTTTCAGGGATAAATCTTTTGATTCAGTATTTGTATACACTATGAAATGATTCCTTTGGTAAATCTAGTTACCATGTCATCATACAAAGCTTTTGTAATATTAGTGACTATAGTCCCAATACTGCAGATTACATCCCCATGACTTTAGAAATGGAAGTTTGTACCTCTTAATCCCCTTTACCTGTTTCGCCTGCACCCCCCAATCTCCTCCCTACTCTGATAACCAGCAGCTTCTTCCTTGTGTTTGTGAGTCTGCTTCTGTTTTGTTTTTCTGGATTCCACATATAGGTGAAAAAATATGGCCTTTCTCTGTCTTATTTTACTTAGCATATACCTTCTAGGTCCACCTGTGTTATCACAAGTGGCAAGATTTCATTCTCTCTTATGGCTGAGTAACATTTGTATGTGTGCGTGCGCACACATGCCCCATCTTCTTCATCCTTACAGATGGGATACCTAGGTTGCCTCAGTGTCTTAGCTATTGTAAACAATACTGCAATGAACATAGGGGTGTATATCTCTCTTTGGATTGGTGGTTTTGTTTTCTTCAGATAAATACCCAGAACTGGAACTGCTGGATCGTATGGTAGTTCTATTGCAGGTTTTTTACTGTTTTATGTAGTTCTATTGCTGTTTTCCATAAGAAGCTGTACCAATTCATATTTCCACCAAATGTATGTGGGTTCCTTTTTCTCTACAACCTCACCAACACTTACTATTTTGTCTTTTTAATAAGAGCTAATCTGACAAGTACGAGGTAACGTATCATTGTGATTTTGATTTTTCATTTCCCTGATTAGTGATGCTGAGCACCCTTTCATATGTCTGTTGGACACCTGTAGGTCATCTTTTGAAAAATGTCTTAGATCCGCTGTCCATTTTTTAATTTTTATATTAAATTGTGTTAAGTTCTCTGTATATTTTGGATTATAACCCCTTATTCAATGCATGATTTGCAAATACCTTCTCCCATTCAGTAGAATGCCTTTTTGTGTTGCTGATGGTCTCCTTCACTGGGCAAAGGCTTTCTAGTTTAGTGTGATCCCATTTGTTTTAGCTTTTGTTGCCCTTACCTGAATAGACCCCAAAAAAACATTGCTAAGATCAATGAACGTCAAAGAGCTCACTGCCTATGTTTTTTCCTAGAAGTTTTATGCTTTCAAGTCTTACATTCACATCTTTAATCCATTTTGAATTTATTTTTGTGTATGGTATAAGATAATGGTCCAGTTTTCCCAATATCATTTATTGAAGAAACTATCTTCTCCATTATATATTCTTGCTTCTTTTGTCATAGATTAATTGACCATATACATATACATTTATTTCTGGGCTCTCTATTCTGTCCCATTGACCCTTGTGTATTTTTGTGTCAGTCTCGTACTACAGTGATTACTATAGCTTTGTTGCACAGTTTGAAATCAGGGCATGACAGCTCCAGCTTTATTCTTCTTCCACAAGATCACTTTGACTGTTTGGGGTCTTTTGTGGTTCCATACAAATTTTAGGATTCTTTGTGCTAGTTCTATAAAACATGACATTGGTATTCTGATGAGGATTACACTGAATCTGTAGAGTGCTTTGCGTAGTCTGAACATTTTAACAATATTAATTCTTCCAATTCAGGAACACAGCATATCTTTCCATTTGTTTGTGTCATCGCAATTTCTTTCATCAGTGTCTTATAGTTTTCAGAGTACAGGTCTTTTACCTCCTTGGTTAAATTTATTCCTAGGTATTCTTTTTTATGCAACTGTAAATAAGCCTGTTTTCTTAATTTCTCTGATACTTCGTTATTATAGTATAGAAATGCAATCAATCTCTGTATGCTAATTTTGTATCCTACGACTTTACTGAATTCATTTATTAGTTCTAACAGTTTCCCCTTTACTTCTTTTACACATTTTTTACACTGTAACCAAACTAATTATACTCAGTTTATAATTCCTAATTTACAAATCTTCATTTACATAAAGTCACTCCCTGGAATACCCACTACTTTCTTGCCCATCCCCCTTGATATCCAAATTCTGAAATCCTTACTTTCTTTGGAAGCTCATTTCACCACTACTGTATTCCACAAAGCCTTCCCTGACTGCCTCGGCCAGAGTATGCTCTATTGTCTTTTGAAGGAGAATTAATATTTACTGAGTATCTAAAATGTCCCCATTCTTATAAATACTGTTATTTTGCCCTCACAATAAGTCTTATAAGATATTTAAAATATTCCATTAATAAATGGAGTAACAAGGGGCACCTGGGTGGCTCAGTGGTTTCAAGCCTCTGCCTTCAGCTCGGGTCATGATCCCAGGGCCCTGGGATCGAGCCCTACATCCGGCTCTCTGCTCAGCAGGGAGCCTGCTTCCTCCTCTCTCTCTCTCTCTCTACCTACTTGTGATCTCTGTCTGTCAAATAAATAAATAAAACCTTTCAAAAAATGGAGTAACAAAATCATTCCTAGTTAATTTTATAAAAATGATAATGGCATTATCACAAATAAAATAATTGCTGTTTAATAATATATAGGCCACCAACCCTTGTGAGCACCAAGGTTTGATTTCTTCGGTGAGCCTCATTACAACCCCACCCTAATCATCTGTTCTACAAATACATACTTTTTTCCCCACACATTCTTAGGAGTTAGGAGAGAGCACAAGGGTTAAGAAAAGGTGAAACACAATAATTTTCTTCAAACAGGATGACTATAGCAGGTTGTCTTCATATGCAAATGGTACCAGTGAAGTTCATTATTATGTGATAACTTTGGCCAGAGTACTTGATTTTATTAAAGAATCATGAAGTTTGTAAATAAAAGCCACTAAAAAGATTAGGTAGCCTCATTTTTTGTACTTTTGGCTACTTAGAACTTACATTAGGGACAGGCTCAAATATAAACATCATGCATAATTTGGAAGGGGATAATTTCTTAAGAAACAATGATATGTTAACAAATATCAAAATGTTTATTTGAATTTGTACATATACATTAAACACAGGTTAAATCTAGAAAGTTTTATAATACTCACCGTATTTTAGGCTGCTTTTGAACACTTTCATAGTAAAACAAAAAGTTAATTTCATGGACACCTTCTTCATCTGGCCCACGTAACCACATTGGTAGCTGAACTGAAGCTCCAGGTAGAAGAACAGCATCAGGAAGGGGAACAGGAATCACCTCTGGCTGACTCCCTATGCCAATGCCGAAGTCTACAGAGGAAGCTGATGATACGAGTGCTGTACACACAGAGGTAGAATCTGTCACAACAGTCTTGTAAGCACTACAGTTCTCAGAAGCTGAGGGACTTAGTGGTGTTAGAACAGCTGTGTTACCACCAAAAGTAAAGAACTCTGGACGTTTAGAAACAACCTTCAATCCAGTAAGAGGACATTTGCTGACGTTGACAAATTCTACATATGCTTTTCGGATTTCTCCACAGAGGAGCCCTGTAGGAAAATGTATAAAGAACACCTGCATTGGAGGGAAAAAATATCATTATATTGTCTGTTAAAAATTCCAAACCTCTAGTGAGTAACAATTTAAGATGCTATATTTCTTTACTAAAGGTTTACAATTATTTTATTAATTCTCTTTGATATCTCCCTGAATATATGGCAATTAACACTCCATTTTACAAAAGATGAGACAGAGATCAATGCTATTCAGTAGCAGATTGCAGTTATGAATTAAAAATAAAACATCAGTGACAAGTGAGCTATGAACAAAACTTGGCCAACTATGTAGACTATGGACAAGTTAGTTACAAGTAATGGCTATGTGAATTAACTATCAGTTGAAAAGTCCTTATTCAAGGTCAACTTGAAAAATAATTCAACTATTTTTTACACATCATTAAGATGCAAAAATACACGAGAGATCTTTTAAAAGGAAACAACTTACAGATCCATGATTCCATATCCATAATTTTAAAACCTAAAAAGCTCTGAACAACCTCAAACTTTTAGTAACTCACATGGGAGTTAAACCTGATCTGACTTACCCTTTTCCATTCAGTATGACATTCATGTGGTTCATTCACACAATATTAATACGCTTGATTTCCAGATGCTACCACAAACCCAGTAGGGGTTACATAACACTTTGGATATAAACACACACACACACACACAATTTCTAAAAATTAAGGATAAAAAATGATTTCCAACACACATCTGGCCTCAGGATTTCAGATAAGTGAATGTGAAGCTGTATTGGAGAAGGAGAAATATGGGCTAACAAAATCACCTAGTAAGTTATTTGCACTTAAAAGATTTAAGTGTAAATGTCAGATACTGACAATATCTAAGAAAAAAGGAATATAAAGGTACAAGTATAGAAAAAAATGTTCTAATAAAGTTATGGCTGACAGTTCCACAGGAGTTACTAAA
The DNA here is from genome assembly GCF_002288905.1 of Enhydra lutris kenyoni. Taxonomy (NCBI): domain Eukaryota; kingdom Metazoa; phylum Chordata; class Mammalia; order Carnivora; family Mustelidae; genus Enhydra; species Enhydra lutris. The sequence goes on from NW_019154092.1 coordinate 26,517,231, forward strand.
ATCTAGTGGAAATACTTATGTTTCTTTTTTTTTTTTTTTTTAAGATTTTATTTATTTGAAAGAGATAACAAGAGAGCATGGGGGTTGGGGGGAGAAGCAGCCCCCAACACAGGGCTCAATCCCAGGACCCTGGGTCCACAACCTGAGAAGAAGGCAGACACCTAACCAACTGACCCATCCCCAGAAATACCTATGCTTCTTAATCTAAATTTGAATGGAAATTCACTACGGCCACAGCCTTAAGAAGCAGATAAATTCTGCAGTCATCAGAAGCTTTAAAAACAGGTATGAGAAAATAAGGAATTAATGTAGAAATCTAAAACACAGGTTAAGAAGAAAAAAAAACAGGCATAGGGTTTTATTAAAGACTCTGACTATGTACTACTGATTTAGCCAGTGTCAAATAAATTTAGTCAAATAAGTTAAAATTTGTGAAGGAATGTAAATTTTGAGATAATATGTCAAAAACAGTTGAAAGAGTACTGCAAAGACACAGTAAAATACACAGACACATGAATACCGTCAAGGCTAAGGCATTAGTAAAATGGGAAGGGTGCTAGAATTAGCAGAACAGTGATGTACCATGTGTAGATACTCTGTAATGTACCTTCAGAATAAAAATTTTACTAAATATTGGCTCTTTCAGAATAATCAGTATATCTAGCCTTTACTTCAAACACATAGATGCTAAAAGTCCTTTTGGTGACAGCTTCAAATTTAAATGGCAAATAAGATTAAGACTCAGGACTCTCATTTCCACTAATTTATCCTGAAGCTGTGAGTGTGTGAGTAGAAAATGATATGCATAAGGTCATTCACTGTGGTTTTATCGGTTAACAGTGAATGACCGGACACAAATCAAATGTCTACCACACAAGGCTCATTGAATAATATATACAACATAATGCCTATATACACAACATACACACAACATAATGCTTACACAGTGGGGACTCAAAGAGGACTGCTCTTCTACTTTTGTTTTTTTAAGATTTTACTTATTTATTTGACAGAGAGAGAGAGAGAGAGAGCTCACACACAAGCAGGGGGAGTGGGAAAGGGAGAAGCAGGCTCTCTTATCCAAAAAAGCCACTGATTTTAATAAACAAAGTCACTGGTTTTAATAAAGTGTTTCTTAAATGTATTTTCACAATTTCCATTAATAATCTGAGGTTTATATATTATAACCTGGCTGTGATTTTTCTTTGTGAATTAGATCTATTTAACCTAGCTTAATAATAATTAAAAAGTATGATTCAATGTAGTGTAAGTAACTTCAAAGTCTAAAATTAATAGACTGAATATATTATGACCTTATAGATAATTTATTAATCCATGAAATTTTAAAAAGTGAAATACCTCCAATAGCGGCATTTCCTCTGTGATAATGGGATCTAAACGTCGATCAGGACCATATTTAATAGATGTTTTCTCTTCTTTTGTATTGTTAAGTCGAGGACCTTGAATTTCTAAATCCTGTCTCCCTCGGACTGACATACTCAAGGAATGTTTTCCTGAAACAAAAAACAATCAATGCCCTAAAATAATTTGATATGTTAAATGACACCAATTTAGCTTAAATACTATAGCTTTCAGATTATTTATAGAAAAATCCTAAACAATTATTGAGTGGCACGGTTAATCAGAATTAAGTGTATTTTATTTTTATGTTTAACCACACCCCTATATGTGGATTAATTTCTCATTAGGATTTATTTGTTTTACACATACAAAATACATTAGAAGGGAATAAATTTGTTTATTTTTGCAGCAATGGCAGAGTTTAAAATAACCCAAATAACCTAAGTGCCTTTGTTAAGGTACATTAAACCTATTTTTAAAACACTTAATTTTCATTCATTTATTTACGGAGACTTAATTATTAGTTTTGTATCTGTTTAGTAATGCTATAGTTTTACCTGTGTGACATCCAGGAAGAGCACCAATGCCATCTACTGTCATGTAGCCCTGAATAGTGCCAAGATTATAAACAACTCCCAGAATATGCAGCTCCCCTATGTGATGGGGAAAGAGCTTTAGTCTTGCCTGTGGAGATATTTAAGCCACTCTTATTATGTTTTCATAATATCTTAAATAGCGCAATACCTAAATTTTGCAACACTGTAAAAATATAAACTCACAACCTAAACTTTTGAATAATCAATTAATTTCTTATTTTGAAAAGCATCTTCTTCAAAAGAAGATACAGGCTTGGTCTTCATTAACACTTCAAGTCAACAAAAAAACAAAATATTCTGGTCAAGCAAATGTTACATGAAATTACCACACTGACCACCTCCAAAAAAAGCAAAAATTTTTCATCAGTCTTCTTTGGAAATTAACAAACCAAAGACCTCTGCAAATCTACTATTTCCACCAATTTCCTCTTATGCAATTCCTGTTTCCTAACCTTCCAAATTTTAGCTTTTAAGAAAACTAGGCTATAAAATAAACTGAATTGATTTTTAAAATTTGTTTGCATCTTACTTTTTGAAAGGCTTAAGACAAAAAAACGATAAAATAGTTACCACTTTAGATTCTTCACTATTAATTAAAAATTCTGAAATAACTTCAGTTCCAATCATTACAGGTTCACCTGTTACCTGAAAAATAAATTATTTTGTAAAATATACACTCCAATAAATAATCAGAATATTAACATTCCTATACATTAATACTTAACAATAACAATAATTATAGTTAGCATTTATTAGGTTCTTACTATGTGCTAAGCAATAAGCAAACTTTCACACCTGGAGTAAAGCCACGCAGTAGCAGAATGCGTGCTATATACATTTTTTTCATTTCATTCAGTCCAATTCAAGTGAGGAGGGTAAGTGAGCTACTCAAAGTTGCAGCCACCAAGAGGACAAAACTTCAACAAATAAAAGTTCAGTTACTAATCATCAACAGTGGCTGAAATGGACACTTAATCTTGCAATCAGAACAAATTTCTCCATCTTTTACTCTGATTAGCCTCATTTTCCAAATTAGCCAATTATAAAAAAAGTAATGACACCTAAACAAGACGCACAAAGGACTGGTAGCCAATAAGGGCAGTAAGAGAGAGCAAAAAAAAGCCTGTGTCCTCCAATTCAAGGACTTGTGTAAGAGGTCATATAACAAAGCAGAGTTAACTAATTTATACTTGGGCTAAAGCTGGTCCTCATAAACACTGTTTTACTTTTACCATGAAGTTAGTTACTTCACACGATAAATAAAAATTACATTTCCCTAAATTCCAGGTCAGCATCTTAATCCATCAGCAGAAGCTTATGAAGAAATCCAAAGAGTTTGAAACTTACAGGAAAAAGTATAACTTAATTATACAAAATGAAAATTTTCACTCAATTTTAATAAACTTCCTTTAAAATCTAGCAGTACACAGACTAATACACTTAAAAAGCTAATGGATCTTTTAAAAAAAAACTTTCCCGGGACGCCTGGGTGGCTCAGTTGGTTAAGCAGCTGCCTTTGGCTCAGGTCATGATCCTAGCGTCCTGGGATCGAGTCCCACATCGGGCTCCTTGCTCGGCGGGGAGCCTGCTTCTCCCTCTGCCTGCCATTCTGTCTGCCTGTGCTCGCTCGCTCTCTCTCCCTCTCTGACAAATAAATAAAATCTAAAAAAAAAAAAACAACTTTCCCAAGAGTAAACAGTTTATAGACTTCTAATTTATATTCTAGGCATCTAAAAAACATTAGAAAAATTCAAGAGGTTGCTAAAATTCCAGTCAGAATATGAGCCTACAAAATCTCAATCTTTCAAACTATTCACAATGAGTATAAATAATCACAAAACACCTTTAATGGACTTAACCAACAAGACTTTATATAAGGCAATCCTTAAATATCAAAACACTTCAAGAGAAATAATTTATACTAAAGTTAGTATGACATACATCTTCTTTCAAGTTCTCCCTCCATAAATCAGTGCCAAAATGTTGGGATATTTCCCAGTTCCAAAATAATATTTACCACATTTCTAAAGTATATAGCAAGGTAGTATAAAAAAAGTAAAAGATACAGTAAATATTGGTGAATAACCTAATAAATGGGTGAAAAATGTACCATCCCAGTTATTTGTTACAATCATACAATCAGTATGGTACATATTATGTACATACATACAATCAGTATGGTAACAGAAAATATTTATTCAAGTCATTGCTGTTTCAAAAATAACTTATCTCAAATAAACAGCTTATTAACAGACACGACTAAGAAAAGAAACAGATAATGTATATATAAAGACAATTCACAAAAAGGAAATACAAGAACTTTAACTTCACCAGAAATTAATGAATGAAATGGAAAATAACAAAAAAGCATTTTTCTTACCTTTGAATCAGTAAGTTTTTTTTTTTTTTTAATAAGTAAGAACACTTAATGCAGCAAAGATGAGATATGCAATCCCATGTGCTGTTAGTGAAAAGCCTATTGGTATGATCTTTTGGGAAACTAATAGAGTACTACTAAAATACTTATTCCCTAAAATGTTTTAACTTCATGCCCAGGAATCTTTACTATAGAAATCATCAGGATAAAATACTATACACACAAATTTTTACCATTGTATGATGATGATAGTAAACAAACGGAAACTTCTACAACAACTATCAGTGGAGAGATACTAGAGGAGCTTACATGTCATCCACGGTGGAATATTATACAGAAATGAAATACTGAGACATTTTATTATCAAAATATGCATATGAATCAACACAATAAAAAAAAACAATATACGCAATATGAAAGAATCCCATATATGAGAGAAAATTAAAAAATGGAAATGACTGGGAAGATACAGAAAAGCATTAAAGTGGTTATTTCTAAATACTGAGAAGACAGTTTTACTCTTCTTTATATTCTTTGTATACTCAATTTTCAACAATAAGTGTATGTCATACTTTTTATAACTACGGAAAATAAGCATAAAAAAGAACAAGTATAGCTCACTGAACAGAAAAAATTGAAATGTTAGCAACTATTACTGAAACATGCTTATTACAAATACCTTTTAATAACTTACTAGTTCTTTAACTTCTTCATTATCCTTTCCACTACTATCTTTTGGTTGAAACTTCCACAGCAATGACAAATCAGTCAACAAAAGTGGAACCTTCAAAGGATTTCTAAAAGCCACTTCCACTGTTATTGGTTCTACAAAAGAAAGGCCTAAATTAATAACTAACAAATCCCACTTATTACCCTATGCTTCAATTCTCTAAACACACCTTACTTTCACAGCTCTGTATTTCTGCCTAGACTATCCCTTACCACCTTGTACATGTCCATGGATTCAGTTTTAAAATGACTTCCTCTAGGGGAGCCTGGGTGGCTTAGTCAGTTAAGCGGCTGCCTAAGCTCAGATCATGATCTCAGGGTCCTGGAAATCAAGCCCCGCATCGGGCTCTCTGGTCAGCAGGAAATCTGCTTCTCCCTCTCACTCTCCCTCTATGCTCTCTCTCTCTAATAAATAAAATCTTAAGAAAAAAAAAAAAAGACTTCCTCTAGAAGATTTCCCCCCAATTTCTATGTACTAACAAATGTCATTCTCTCTTGTATATTCCAATAGCACACTATATGTACCAGTATCAGAGCCCACAATGCCTAGTTTTATACATGCAGCTCACTAAGTTATGTTTCCAAATTTATTTTTTCATGCCTTCCAGTCTATCTGCTGTAAGTAAAACAAACAAAAAACCATGAATAAAAATTCAAGTATATCACCTTCTACAACTGCCAGTGGAAATCTTGAGTTATCTGAGTAACTATTCAAACAGTATTGTGTGGGGTAGAAATTGGTTGGAATTACTCCTCTGTTAACCACAGCTACAACCTGTTCTTCAAGTTCTCGCCACTGCTGAGAGGACTCAGAATCATACTCCTGATCAAGACTTACATGAGTGGCTGCTTGCTTTTCACCTAAAAAAAAAAGTCACAATTAAGCACATGTATACTAACACCTGCCCTCAAATGAGACATATTTTAAATAAAAATCCAAGGTAGCCAAATAAATATATATACATATATACTCACCCGTGCCTGTTTAATTACCTGAGAGAAAAACATTCTCTTACTAACCCTAGCCTAAATGGAACTTGACTTATAATATTCTTGTTCTTTTCTTCTTAACACTGAAAGAATATATTTTTCTTAATATTTCACAATTTCATATAAAATACTTCAAACATACCGAAACACACGGAGAATAATATTTATACACTGAAATTTAACAAAATGTCAACGTTTGTCATAAAATCCCAAATATTCTTTATGTTACAAATAATTAGAGTCCTCTGTGTAACCCTCCCAAATCCTATTTCTCTCCTTCATCTCTACTAGCACTTCTTGCCAGAGCTATTCCAAAACTGAAATACAGTGTTTTCATCCATATTTTTTACTTTGCCACATATTAGTGTATACATAAACAATGTATGCATAGTATGAATTGGTTTGACACTAGAAATTTATATAAATGGAATTACATTTGATTGATCATTCTGTAACTTTTTTCACTCAACATTATGGTGTATTATCCATACTGAAACATGTAGAACAATTTCATTCATGTCCTACAGCATGAATCCATTACATAAATATGCCAAAATTTATCAATTCATCTCCTCTATCATTCTAGTATTTTTTACTATTAAAACCAATCCTGCCATAAACATTTTCATAAACATACATATATATTTTTATTAAAGATTTATTTATTTATTTTAGAGAGAGAGAGAGGAACAAGTAAGGGCAGAGAGAGTCTCAAGCAGACTCCGCATTGAGCACAGAGCCCAAACACACAGCATGATCCCAGGACACTGAGACCACAACCCAGCCTGAAACCAAGAGTTGGACACTTAACCAACTGCACCACCCAGACACCCACTGATAAATATTTTTAAATTTTATACTAAATCTCAAGGAGAAACATATTAGTAAGTTCAAATATAAGAATGCTTAAAATTACAAAGTTTACTTTAACATATTTACACTTTTGGCTCAGTACGCCATTCTAAGGCTCAATCCTAAGAAAATAAGCCTGTATTTTAAAAAGTCTTACAAGAAGAACAGAATATTGGCAACTGTTCTCTGCTACTATGTATATTTGAAATTTCTATAAAAAAAAGTTAAGAAAACAAGTTTTAGGGGCGTCTAGGTGACTCAGTGGGTTAAGCCACTGCCTTCAGCTCAGGTCATGATCCCAGAGTCCTCGGATCGAGTCCTGTATCGGGCTTCCCCTGCTCTGCAAGGAGCCTGCCTCTCCCTCTCCCTCCGCCTGCCTCTCCCCCTGCTTGTGCTCTCTCTCTTTCTGTCGAATAAATAAAATAAAAATCTTAAAAAAAAAAGAGTTTTATCCACAAAAATGTCCATCAAACATAACTTTATATAAGGAAAAGAAGGAAACAGTCCAACTATTAGCAAATACTAAAGCAAATATTAAAGTACTTCATTTATATGTATTGAATAAAGTATCTTACAGCCATTAAAAATGTTCAATAAGACTATGTGAGAAAACCCATTATAATTGTAGCTATTTTGTTTTTATATTTAGTTTTTAGAGCTGGAAGGAAAACCCTGAAGTACTGGTTATCTTCAGTTGGCAGGATGATAAGTGATACAGTACAGAGCTATTTATTTTCAAATATGCTTTAACAATTACAACATCATTTCTTAAATAAAGAAAAAAAACACTTAAAAAAATAGTCACTATGCAACAAGGCCAAATAAAATTTACAAACCATCTGCTGGTCGTCTGTCGTGGCCAAAGAAAACGCGTGTTGCTGAACTGTTAATATACGGTAAAGGTAGCTGTGGTAAAGGACCATCTGGTGATAGCTGACTTACATTCTAGGAGAAATACAGAAGAAGAATTTTTTGAGAAAACTCCACTTTCTTTATATTTGCCTTCTCATTTTTTAATATGTAAGGAATTAAAAATATGTTAAGCAAGAATATTAAAATAATTACTAGTTTTACTTAATATATCAGCCATAAACTTTTAAATAACATTTATTCTAGCCAAGAGAATCTTCCTAAAGTTCCTCAGCTAATTGGCTCTCTTTGGATGTGAAAACTTCCAAATACTATTGTATGCACTTTACTTCCTGTGACTCTTTACAGCATCCTATCTGTCAAAATTCTAACCCATTTGATCTCAAATTAATAAAGAATGAAAGCATATTTTCTGCAGGATAGATAAAATATTCATTATTCACAAATCTTGAAGAAAAAATTTTTAAATTTGAAAAAATTTTAAACTTAAAAAATTTTAAAGTAAGTTTTTCCCCAAAACAATGTTTTGTATTTTCTAACCTCCTGCCTCAGTGAAGTATTTTTCCCTCCTATTAATTTTTCTGGGTTAGACTATAATATGGCCACTTCCCATAGACACATACCTTATCATCTTTCATAGGGAAAAGAAAGGAATGTACTTTTTCCAAAGGATGGTATGAGGACCCAGTATGTCATAAAATTTGTTATGATTCAAAAAAAAAAAATAATGAAGAAGGAGCCTAGAAAGTCATGGCATCTCTTCCTTTTTTTTCTTTTTAAGTTCCAAGAATAGGCACAGATCAAATGTTTATGGACTATTAAAATTCCCTTTTAAAGATCTGTAGAAGGGCCATGGAACTCAGATCTATGGCCGAAGGGCATAATGCCACATTTTATTATGGCACATAATTACATAAATTCTAAGAAAACCATTTTATTGAACTCCTACTAAAGGAGTTTTTTTTTTTTTAAATAATGACTTAAATTTTAATATCTACTACTAAAAACAAGTATTCACCTTGTAAACATAAAGATACTCTCTGAGGAAGGCCCCTTGTTGAGCAGCAGATTGTTTACTTTCATTGATTAAAATATGCCTAAAAGCAGACACAGCATTGTCCAGTTGCCTAAGGGTATACGACTGGCGGCCAATAGTGAAGTTAATATGATCCTCTGCAAGAGACCAGCCTTTTCCCTTGTAAACTTGCATGGCTTGACAATAACAGCGTAAAGCATGCTTTTTCTGAAAGAAAATAAACAAAAAGTATTAAAATCCAAATTTCTCTTGAACTAGAAAAAGTAAACACACACATAATCACGAACCTGGTAACTGGTGCTTCTAACAAAGACTACAATGATGAAACAATGAAACTAACATTTATGAAGACCCCTTTGTAATTATTACTAAAAAATAAGAGGTCCTGAAGCAGGCAAGTGACTGCTTTGTCCAAGAGCAGGAAGACCAAGAAGTCAAAAATAATCATGACTTTATGAAAAACCATCTGGGAGTTTTCAGAAAGTAGCATAGAGAATCATAAATTAGGTTGTTATTTTATAACTGAGAACTATCTTACTGATTGTGTTACAGTCATCTCTATACCACTGCACTGGGCTGAATGCTAACTAAAGTACGATTTCGTTTGGTAGTAAGAGTATGGTATATTCTTTTCTTTTGCCCATTGCTACATTCTGCCACACTTGTGAGCAGATATTTGGCATTAATTGCCTATTACTGACACCCTCTGAACTCAGACAACCTCTATCTTAAAACTGGGATTTGGTACCAAGGAAGAGGCTTCACTCCACTAACCCTGCTTCAGAGTATACTCTTGTACCTAACTCCCCTCTCCAGAGTAGATTACAACTTTGTATCCTGTAGAGCCAGAACTGCTTGTTTTTTGTTTTTTTTTTAAGAAAATGTTTTCCTGGTAAAAAATTAAAGCAAATCAAAATCATCTGCCACTTAATAGCATGCAATTTAAGAATTCAGTCTCTCTTCTGTGATATTCCTACAAAGATACCCAATCTGAATCTCATTGTGAGGAAACACCAAACACCAAACAAATTGAGAGACACTCTATAAAAATAATTGGCCTGTAATCTTCAAAAGTATCAAGGTCATAATGTCAAAGGATCCTTCTGAACAGGATCCTTATGCTATAAAGGATATTTATGGGACATTGGTTGGAGGATTAGCTAGTGATACTATATCAGTATTAAGTTCTTTATTTGATTGCTGTATTATGGTTATATAGGAGAAAAAGTCTTGTTTCTAGAAAATGGGAAACACGTCCTGAAATATTTGGGAGTAATGTGGCACCATGTAGATAACTATCAAATCACTCAGGTAAAGTTTCTGAACTGTACTTATAACTTCTTTATAAGTTTGAGATTGTTTCAAAATACTTTTAAGTGATATTTCTTGATCTCCATACTTCCTTTAGTAAAAAGGAACACAAACATTGAGTCTTAAAAACTGAGATACAAGAAACAATATGTCAAAATATTGAGTTCAAGTGCATTTTTACGATTTCTTGGAAAAGCATCTAAAGAGATTTAAAAGGTAACAAGGATTTAAAGTCTGCCTTTTAAAATAAAAATTGAAACAGGGGTATACTGTGTCTAGGGTTATATGGGACACAAACATATACACCCTCTCTAGCACTTTCTTAAATTTTTTACCAATTTTAATCTTTGGAAATGCCAATTCCTTTTTTTTAATTCCTTTTACTTGTTGATAATTCTTACTGGAAAACTAACAGTAAAAAAAGGAACTATTAAAAAATGCTGGGGACAAGAAAAGCAATTTGGCACAAACTCTCAAGCAGAGAGGACTGAGAAATGGCCTTTCTATATACACATAATCTTCTCTAACGTCCTCTAATCTCAGGCAACAATACACATTTTAATGGAAATGTCATAAAAAGTGCTGCTTCTGAGGAACAACTTGGCCTCACTGACAACCATTTTTGTTCTATGTCCCACCTTCCAAGGAAGATACTGTTCTTGACCAACTACAATAGGACATATATTTATTTTTCCAACAAAAGAGCATTTCTAGTTATACTTTTAGTTTCTATATACTGTCTGAGAAAGAGATTTTCTGGATGCAGGGTTATATACAGAATGGTCACAAAATACAGAACTAGGTACCCTGGAATCACTAACTCCATGAGATAACTAGAGTTAAAGATGATTACTAAGAGGGTGCCCAGGTGGCTCAGATGGTTAGGCATCTGCCTTTGGCTTTGGGTCATGATCTCCAGGTCCTGGGATAGAGCCCCATGTTGCGGGGGCGGGGGGGCGGGGGGAGTGTCCCGGCTCAGCAGGGAGTCTGCTTCTCCCTCTCCCTCTGCCACCCCCTGCTTGTGCTATCCTTGTCTCTCTCAAATGAATAAATAAAATCTTAAAGAAAAAAAAATGATTAATGAGCTAAATAGTAAATGTATGTCAACCTACTACAAAGGTAGTATTTTTAATTTGCATGTATTTCCTAGAAGTAGCATGTCCTATAATCTCAGAAGATGAAATATGAGTGGTTGTTTCCAATTCCAGTGACATCATCATGTTCATGAATGAAACCATTCATAAAAGTGGACAAAGATGTGGAAAAGGATGACTTATTTTTAGTAAGAGACAATGGACCATTCCTAATGGAGTATTTAGTTTTCCTCCCAAGCAAAGGGAACCACATGCTTATTACATTTTGAATAAAACATTTTTAAATGACAATAAACAATGGGATAACATGTTTCAGATGCATTTGCATTTACTATGGAAAAAGAGCTGTGAGAAATGATACTTTAAAATTATGTTCCCCTCTAGAACCTGAGAAATTCTAGTTGATGGAGTGTATCAATAATTTTAAATTGATATATTAAAAAGATATTTAATTTTAGAAATATTTTTACAGTTTTGTATCTAATATAAAGCAAAATCACCTACTTTCTAACTTGCCAGTTTCCAAAAATAGGAGGAACCCAATCTTGAAATACTTGTTTTTTAAAATCATGGCATTTTCACATGAAATTGAAAGTAATTTTTGGGGGTGCCTGAGTGGCTCAGTGGGTTAAGCCTCTGCCTTCGGCTCAGGTCATGATCTCAGGGTCCTGGGATCGAGCCCCGTATCGGGCTCTCTGCTCAGCAGGGATCCTGCTTCCCCCTCTCTCTCTGCCTGCCTCTCTGCCTACTTGTGATCTCTCTCTCTCTCTCTCTCTGTCAAATAAATAAATATTTAAAAAAAAAAAAGAAATTGAAAGTAATTTTTGAATGCTTTGGTTTCTTTGCACCATTTTAATAACATATAATTTAAAATACTGACATGTTTGTTTAGCACAGACTTTGAAAAACATAAGTATGTTCATAAAAATTCATTATTAACCTAATTTTTTTAAGTCCTCGTATTTCCCTATGATATAAAAAACTCCTTAAGAGATAAGACTATGGTTTTATGGTACATACTAAGCTCCTTGTATAGTTCCAGGAATTCAGAGATGATTCTTCAATCCATACTTACTTATCTATATTTACAGTAAACCATGACTTATTGCTGCTACCGCTCTGCCTCTAACAATTCTCCCTCCAACTAATAATTAAAAGGGCAACTGGGGCTGGAGAAATCGATCTAAAATAATAAAGATCTCTCCAACCCAACTGCTTCCAGGGAAAAGAGAGACAGGATTTCTACTCATTAAATATTTAGTAAATATCATTATAAGGCACTTTGAGAAATAACAGAAGACCAGAGCTAAAGCAGAAAGTCCAACCACTGTAAATGATAATAAAAATTGTTTAAATGCATTCAGTATATCCAGCCCTTCATATGTATGATTTGTTTTATCCTCACAAAAATTTGGGCAAAACTCCAAAATCCCAAAATAAATACAAAAACTGAGGCTCAGAGAAGTAACTTAAACCCAAGTCAAGTTGTGAGCAGATCAAGATTAAAACCCACATTTATCTAAATCCAAATCTCATGCCCTTACCAATATAACACGTTACCTCAGAACAAAATTTGCTTCCATTTTTAAGATTAATTTTAAAATCATAAAAAATTGATGAATGGCATACATTTATAAAATAACTAATAACAAAAATTAAACTATTATTATTTTTTTTTTTTTAAAGAAAATACACTCACCTGCCCAGCTTTACTAAAGCGATGGCCTGCCAATATCATATGAAATGCGTATTTTCTAACCATGGGACTCTTCATGTTTATAAAGCAATGTGCCGCCTGTTCCAAAAGAAGTGCACTTCGAAGATCAGAATCCTATTGAATGTTTAAAACAAAAACAAGGTTAGTTTCACAAAATTAAAAGCAAAAAGATAACTGGTAAAAACCATTTACTTTCTAAAAATAATATATAGCATATTCACTATTTAGCATAAGAGTATTTGAGGGCAGAAATCAAAGGGCAATCCAATCTTGATGATTCTTTCTTCCAATAAGCACAAATTTTTCTTGAAATCCTTCAAAAAAGTCCCTACTATTAAATATTTTCTTTTGTTTTACATAAAGCCAAATGTCTGGTTATAATATGCAGCATATAATAAATCTCTAAAGAAATGCAATCCCTTTTCAAATGGCAAAAAAAAAAAAAAACTACATAAACTGAGAATACAGATATACTGATTAAAGACAAACCAGAAAGGAGAGCACAGAAAACAACAGATTCACACAATTTCTTCAGGAAATTGATCTGAGATATCCAATAGCATATTTCCATTACCCAAGAAAAAAGGGAAAAATAAAAGAGAATGTATGTAGATTATGAAATAATCTAATCTCTGCTTTATCCTCTATTAAGTTTACTGTATGTAAAAGCAATTCTCAATTTTTGCTTAATTCAAGAATACCAAAGTGACTGCTTTTCATTAAGAAGTTTAGAAGGTTTCCCCTTCAAAGATTATCCCGGCTATTAGCATTATTAGTAAATGGTACAACTCAAATTAGTTTCCACTTCAATGGACTCTTACATTAGTGTCCACAAAAACCACATACTACATTTACATCCTCATTCATAAGGACAACCTTTCAAATGAAAGAGCTATTACCACTTTACAAATAACAGAGAAAGTAGTGAAGGGTGCTGATCAAGTATCAACATCATTTTCACCAAAACTTTCTCTAGGTTTCAGCTATTCTCAAGCTGAACTTACCATGCCCTTCCATGTGCTCTGCTGCCATTATTTTCCCCAGGGAGAGTTGAAAACAGAAAACATTTACTTTAAATGCAATAATGTCAACAAATTATAGTTACATCAAAAAAGTGCTCATAGATCATAGATTATTATAACTCATCTCTGCAGCAATCACAAAATTAAGGAGTAGAAACAGATCTGAGGAAACAATCTAAAAAGCATTCAGTAAATGGTAAATATTATTACCTAGTTCAACTTCCCTATGACAAAAACTTAATGATCAAATGTTTCTGTCCAAGTAAGATCCAAAACCTAGTTAAGTGGGAAAATCAGGAATGTACAATTGACAAGCAGTTCTTATCCAAGGGTTAAGGGAGCGAGGGAGTGCATTTTTCATTTTTAGGAAAATGTTTTCTTCTTTAAAAAATAATTTTTTTTCCTTAAAGAATAAATGCTTGAAGAAAAAAAAAGGTGAACATCTTTCTGCCCCCTTCCATGCCTCATCTAACTTGCCGGACTAACCACAATCACCAGCGTGGTGGTGTCATTTCTCCCTCTCTACATTTGTGCTTTTATGTTAAATATATATAGTTTTCTAAAAATAAACGTAATTTTTCATACAGAATATTCTTTATCTCATTTTTTGGACTTAATATAGTATCACGGACATCCTTCTAAGACATCTATACTTCTTATTTCTTTTAAAGCTACACTGTATTCTGTTTATATAAATATTCCACAATTTGTTAATATGGTCTCAATTGACTAATTTAGTATTGCTATTAATTAATATTGACTAATTTAATATCATACTTCTACTACTTTTGTTACTATAAAAAAGTGCTTTGATAAACATCTTTATAAAACCATTTTTGAGTAATTATATATTTTTATTAGACACATTACTGGAAGCAGAACCACTCAGTTACTGAAAGCTATATATATAGTTCAAATTCTAATCAACAGAGCCAAACTGCTACCAAAAATGTAGTAACAATATATAATCTCATTCAAGAGAATGAGAGTGTATGTTTTCCAATTTACTCAGCCAAAAATTACTTTAAAAAATTTTTACCTCTTTCATTAAAAAAAGATGACACTTTGCTCCTCAACATACATTTAATAGTAAGGGTGGTAATCTCTTCATACGTTTAAGGCTCTTTGTATTTTTTCTGTGAATTGATCATTTATATTCTTTTGTGAATGGGTTTTTGTGATTATGTGGTTTGTAAGAGCCCTTTGTACACTTAATCAGTATTAGGCCTTTGCATTTGCAAATAGTATTTCCCAGTTTTGACATGAATGAGTTTTTTCTTTAGTAGTCAAGCATACTAACTTTTGCCTCTACAGCTTCAAGATACTGCGTCAAACTATGAAAGAATGTTATTCCTAGATTTTTTAAAAAATGCTTTCCTATATATTCTGGTGTATATATATTTGTTTCATTTTTTTCATATAACTTAATCAAGTTATAATTATATTACCATGTAGCAAGTAAGCTAGGAATCCAACTCCAAATAGCTAGACGTCACAATACCATTTAGTGAAAACCTAACATTCTCCACTAATTTTAAATGACACCTAATTATATGTTATATTTAAAATCTCATTCTACTCCATTACTCTGTCTTATCACTGTAAACAGTTTTAATTTCTGTAGCCTTATAATACAACTTAATATTTGGAACAGGTAATTTCCTCTAAATACTTCTTCTGTTTCCAAATTTTATTTAGGCTTTTCAATAGCATTTCACAGTCTTTTTCTTAAAGTGCTATAAATTTATTCCTAGTATGTACACACAAGCACATGCAGTCACATACAGATATAGAGCATAAATACATACATATTTTTTAAATTGCTTATGAGGCTTCATTAAACTAGAAAACTTGGAAGGGCAGCAATCCTGGGCATTCTAATTAAGATAAGGAACATGCCTTAGATATCTTCGATGGCATATAAACGATTCTAATGTACAATCTAATTGAGACCAGCACAGTAAACCCTCAGCACTGTCAAATTTAGTACTCAAGGGCTGACCAATTTAGGAGACCAGGAGGTCCATAGCATATATCATTTCAGCTGAAGTAAAATTTCACTCTTGCATCCATATGGCAGTTGTCTGAGAAAGAACTGATTTGCTGAGCTGAATGCCCTACTCCCATGACTCCTGCAACTTTGTTCTTCTGCAGTCCCTCTCTCTTACAGTGGCACCTACAGTAGAAAATATATTGCTTTAAACCAAAAAATAGCCCTGAAAAAAAATGACAACTGCCCTCAGTGTTGATGGAAGAAAAATGAAAGAATTTCACAAAGTGAAAGTATTATCTAGAAAGCAGAGGCTTTTAATGAGTTGAAGAATAAAGTTTTATTTTAGTGTTAATTCATATCTATGATATGACAAGTCTATTACATATGCTCTACAAAGAACTAAGAAAAAAAAATCTGTGATACTATTTCAACAGGAATTCCAGCCTATGAACTTTGCCTGTAACCCAAGAGATAATTTTAAAAACTGCTACATTAACTTGAAACATGAGGATAAATATCGGGGAGGGGGAATCAACTGAGGTAGAGGATTCAATAAACACTTCATAAAAACACAATGGATGTGGGCACTGGTTGCATAGACTTAAATAAATCAAATCTCAAGGATGGCTTTCAAATTTTTTCCTTGTGTAACTGAAGTTAGTAAGAAAGATGCTAGGAGCTGATCAGTTCACCACAGGAACAGTTCCTCCCAAGGTGGAGAAACTTGTAAAAACTGCTATTACTACCCCCAGTAGTAAAAAAAAACTCATTTACTGTGTTTTAATGCAGTAACAGACAAAGGGGCTATTAAGACCAGAATAAATGTTCAGCACAGAAACACAGACACAGTAGGGAAAAAGCATCACATCTTAAGCACCAAATTCAAACATACTGTCCTATATGGTGATAACTGTGGCGTGTTTTATCATTACTTGGGTTTGCTCTGTCATCCTGAGAATCCCAGCACATAACATGAATAAGATCCACTTGCCTATAAATTTACAGTCCAAAAAATAAAGCCAAAGTACAATTCTGTGCACCCAGACCTCATAGCTGTCTTTTCCAAAACAGTGCTACCAAAAACCTAGGAAATCTAAATCATTAATATCAAGAGCATGTAACTTTGTTCCCTATCCACAAAGCAAGTGCACTTTTCACATATTATAAGCCTTTTGAATTGATAGAATGCATATAGAAAATACAATTAGTAGTTAAAATTTAACATAATTTTATACACACTATTCCCAGTAGTCTTTACTTTCAAGTTATCTGAAAGGTATAGCACAAAAAAACCACGGGAATGACAATTTCTAGGGAAATGTACCACCACTCATCCCACCTCTCACCCCCAAAACAACAATTATAGTAAGTTTCTTCAAATTTGATGACAAAACAAATCATCCAGGTTTGAAAAGTGAAAACAAACTTGGAAAGGAAAAAAGAATAATGACAGAAAATACAAGGTTGCAATGCAGACAGAAGAATTTGCTTCAAATAATTTTTATTCAAACTCCTAAAACCATAAATTGCCTTTACATTCATTGATAGTCCTTAGATTGCACTTGATCTTAGCCAAAAGGCCAAGAAGCGATGATAGTCCCTCGTTCAAAAACAGCAATATATTCAAACCGAAGTTAAGATTATTTATCACAATACAAAACATAAACACACTCAAGAATCTATATTCAGCTCTACTAAATAATTTATGTCTAGCAACTGTTCATTTTGGTCAATGTCCATGCAGTATCAATTACCTGACACTGTTAATATCATCCCTTAACCTAATTAGCTATCTTACAGAAACCTTTTAGAATAATTAATGGTTCAGTTCAACAAACATGTAAATTACACACCATGTGCCAAGGCCAGTGTCAGGTACTGAGGATAAATATGCAGAAGACAACACAATTTCCTACCCTCAAGAACTTAAATATAATTTCCAATATGTGACAAGTCAGGTTTTACAGCATTATAGGAGAGAGGAAGATAGACACTTAGGATAATCTGGGGTATTGCAGATGACTATCAGAAGGACATGACTGATATAAGGACTAATAGACAAGGGAACAAAGAGGATAAGGTCCACAGTCCAGAAGGACATTACGGACATGAACCAAGACAGCAGGAGGAAGGATTTAAAGAGGCAGAGGAGGTGGAAAGGGAAGTAAATTATTTGGAGATACAGAAAGAAAACATGGCTTAAGAAATTAAAAGACATGAACCAAGACAGCAGGAGGAAGGATTTAAAGAGGCGGAGGAGGTGGAAAGGGAAGTAAATTATTTGGAGATACAGAAAGAAAACATGGCTTAAGAAATTAAAAGAAAAACCTGGATTACTGACAGAAGACTACAGGCACATCTCAGTTTCTGCCTTGGCAGATGAGAAACTAGCTGGTTATAATTTTAAGATATGATCAACAAGATAAGCAAGTTTATGACTTTAGTATAGGTATGTTGTGAAGTTGCTTTGGAAGTACCCAAATAAGTAAGTCTAAAAGGCAAGTCGCATTACGAATCTAAAGTTCAAAGAGAAGTCAGTGTTGGAGATAGATTTAAGAGTGAAAATCATCCCTAAGAAATGATCACCCAAAAAATGTATAGAGTAAAAAGTATAGTGATCCAAGGATTAAAACCAGAGTGTATTAACATTTAAAAGGCAAACAAAGGAAGTATTTGATTTTGTTTTTGTTTTTTTCCTCAGGTATTCATATAAAAAATCTGTCTTTAGCCACACTTATTAAAAAAATCACTACAATTCTTTATAGGCCCGGAGTTGACACAATTTAGTAACATCTGCTATGGTGTACATATACAATGGAATATTACTCACCATCAAAAAGAATGAAATCTTGTCATTTGCACAAACAAGAATGAAAACTAGAGTGTGTTATGCTAAACAAAGTCAGTCAGAAAAAGACAAATATCATATGATCTCACCCATATGTGGAACTTAAGAAACAAAACATATGAACATAGGGGAAGGGAAGGAAAAATAAGATAAAACAGAGAAGGAGGCAAACCAGAAGAGACTCTTTTAACTATTGAGAACAAACTGAGGGTTGCTGGTAGGAAGATGGGTAGGGAGATGGACTAAATGAGTGATGGGCATTAAGGAGGGCACTTGCTGGGATGAGCACTGCGTGTTGTAAGTGATGAAGAAGAAGACGGAGGAGGAGAAGGAGGAGGTAGTGGCTCTTCTGGAACTTTCCATCTACGCACAGTCTTTGGGGCACCCGAATGGCTGAGTCAGTTAAGAGTCTGACTTTTGATTTTAGCTCATGTCGTGATCTTAGGGTTGTGAGATGGAGTTGTGAGATCAGGCCCCATGTCAGGCTCCACACTCAGTGGAGAGTCTGCCTGAGATTCTCTCGTTCCCTCTCTCTCTGCCCCTCCCTCCTTGCTCTCTCTAAAATAAATAAATCTTTAAAAAAATTTTTAAAAACACACTTTTGCCCTTGTTTAATATTGGTGTATTACCTACCAAATTTTATCTATTAGATGCTTTTACTACCAATCAGATTCAAAGAAGGAAGAGAGTAAGTTAGATACTATAGAAGTAGCTTTGAAATTGAGCCCTAGCCAACAATCCCTCCCCTTAACTAGACCTTTGAGTTAACAAGGTCAGAAACATCTGACCCTAAACCACCTGGCATGCTGACATCAGATGTTTATTCTTTGAGATTAAAGCAAATGTGCAAATACTGTTGGCCAGTTTGGAGATGGGGTAGAAAAATAATACATTACATACCTATTAGTGATGCAAAATAATAAAAATAATATCTGCTGTAAATTTTCAATAGCAACTATAAATGGATTGCTTTTTCCTCTTCTAAAATATTCATAACAAAGGTTATTTTAAATGCTTAAGATGATGTTTTTACAAGTTCATACTAATGAAACTAAGATTAAAAATTCCTTAATAATTACTCACTTTAAGTATCAATTTAATATTATAATGATGCACATACATGTTGCTTTAAATATTATTATATGTAAGAAAATAATTTCATTTACAACTGCACTAGGAATAAACTTAACCAAGGAGGTGGCACAGCTGTACTCTGAAAACTATAAAGTGCCGATAAAAGATATTGAGGATGACCCAAATAAGTGGAATGATATTCCATGATCATGTACTGGAAGAATTACTATTATTAAAATTACCATACTTCCAAAGCAATCTACAGATTCAATACAATCCCCACCAAAATACCAACTGCATTTTTCACAGAAATAGGGCAAACAATACTAAAACTTATATGGAACCACGAAAGACCCCAATGCAATCTTGAGAAAAAAAAACAAAGTTAGAGGTATCACAATTTCAGATTATAAAACACACTACAAAGTTGTAAAAATCAAAACAGCATGGGACTGGCAAGAAATGAGTCACTCTGACCAATGGAACAGAGTAGATATAGTCCAAAAAGAAATTCATCCTTATATGATCAATCCATCTATGACAAAAGAAGCAAGAATATACAACAGGGAAAAAAGTCTCTTCAATAAATGGTGCTGGGAAAACTGGAAAACTACATGCAGAAAAACGAAACTGGACCACTTTCTTACATCATACACAAAAATAAGCTCAAAATAAATTAAAGACCTAAGTAGAAAGACCTAATGTCATAAAAATCCTAGAAGATAGTACAACAATTTCTCTGACATTGACTGTTAACAACATGTTTCTAGATGTCTGTTAAGGAAAGGGAAACAAAAGCAAGAATAAACTACTGGGACTAAATAAAAATAAAAAGCTTTTGCACGTTGAAAGAAACCATCAGAACAAAAAAGGCAACCTACTGACTGGGAGAAGATATTTGCAAATGATACACCCAAAAAGGGATTAATAACCGAAGTACATAAAGAACTTAACTCAACACCAAAACATAAACAATCTAATTAAAAAGTGGGTAGAGGACCTGTATAGACATTTTTCCAAAGAAGACACACAGATGGCCAACAAACTCATGAAAAGATGCTCAACATCACCCATCATCCGGGAAATGCAAATCAAAACTACAATGAGATTATCAATTTAAACCTGTCAGAACGGCTAAAATAAAAAAGAAATAACAAATATTGGCAAGTATGTGAAGAAAAAGGAATCCTCGTGCCCTGCTGGGAATTCAAATTGTTATGGCCACTGTTGAAAACAGTATGGAAGTTCCTCTAAAAAACTAAACTGTAAGTATCATATGATCCAATAACTCCACTAGTGGGTATTTACCCAACGAAAATTAAACCAACTGATTTAAAAAACTATATGGACCCTTATGTTTATTGCAGCATTATTTACAATAGCCAAAATATGGAAGCAACCCAAGTGTCCACTGATAGACAAATGGATAAAAAAGATGTGGTTTATATATCTATATACAATAGAACATTCACAGCCATAAAAAAGAATGAACTCTTGCGATTTGCAACAACATACAGATGGTCCTAGGTGGTATTATACTAAGTGAAACAAGTCAGACCAAGAAAGACAAATACCATATGACTTCATATGTGGAAACTTAAAAACAAATGAATAATAAAAAGCAGAATCAGACCTATAAATATAGAGAACGAACTTGGGTTGTCACAGGGAAGGGAATAGGGAAATGGGCAAAACGAGTGAAGGAGAGTGGGAGATAGAGGTCTCCAGTTATGGAATGAGTAAGTCACAGGGATAAAAGGCAGCATAAGGAATATTCTCAATGATCCTGTAATAGTGTTGTATGTGAAAGATGGTTAACTACACCTGTGGGGAGCAGAACCTAATGTATACAGAAGTTGAATCACTATGTTGCACACCTGAAACTAATTTAACACTGTATGTCAGCTACAAAGTAAAAAAATTAAAAACCAAAAAAGAACTTAAGTAGATCAATATTGCTATGCATAAGTCAAAATCTAATTCATAAAAGATGTACATGTTTGTAGTTAATAATAATGTAGACTTAAAATAGAGAAATAAATTCATAAAATATTTCTAAAATACATTTAAAATTAATTCAACAAATAAGTAGCCATATTGTAAATTCCTAAAAAGAAATTGCCTTCTACTTTCATGTTTTGCACACACTTTTTAAAAAAAAGACATTTTTTAAAATTAATGAAACATTACTAAAGTAAATACACATTTTCAGTACCTCGCTAGTCAACCGTATTAGGAGAGCTGCAGCCTCTGAATATTTGCTTTGGCTTTTTAAGATTTCAGCACTAAGCAATACACATCTCTCAGCCAATACCATATTCCTAAAGACAAAAAAGACAAGAAAAATATAATTAGCACTACAGTAAAACCTTAATACATCACAGTAACCATGTGTTCTCACAGAGGGCTGTATCTGCGGCCAGAATCTCCAAATACATTCTAGAATAGACTGCAAGGTTTAAGAGATGGGATCCAAAACTGGCTCCACCACTTATTAGCTGCAGCCGTAAGGCAAGTTAAACTCTTTTTAAGTTTCATTCTCCTAATCTGTAAATGAAGACAGTAACAGTACCCACCATTTCACAGATTTGTTACAAAAATTCAATAAGTGTGTAAATTATTTTGGCCTAACAGCAAGTGGTGGGCACACAAAAAATGTTAATGATTATTAGTACTGTGTTGTAAACGCACTGCTATTACTATTATCACTATTCCTTAATATTGTAAGAGACAGAATTACCTCTATTTATCTGTCTTCCAACCCACCCATGCTACATAGAACAGTCAGAAAAATCTTTCTGAAAAATAACTTTTATTATGTCAAAGGATCTACACAATACTCAAGAATTCTCCATTTGCTACTACATAAATAACTACAGCTTAGCAATAACAGTAATAAATGAGAATGAGGTTTCCACAAAACACTATTTCACATGCACCCTGTACCCTAGCCAGGGCTCTATTCCCTTTCACCAGTGATGATGCATCCAAAACATTATTTCTGCCAATCACAATTCCTGAAATGTCAAATCCCATTTGACTGTGGCTGTCAAATCCCAACCACCTTTCTTTCAGATCCATTCCTCAAAAATCCTATGAAACCTCCTCTGACCACTTTCTGGATCAGTCTCCTCAGAGGTGGTGAGTTCTAACTCCTATGGAATTCTGACAGAGCTCATTATGTGTATAAAACACTTTTCATTTTCTTCCCTGGACTATTATTTAACTCTTTGTGCTCTACCTATTTAACAAAAAAAGTTCAAAATGGCTAACCCTTGGCTTAACAGTTAATTTAGGTTAGAAATGTCCACACAAAAAGATCACCCTCACTATACCATACAACCTCAGAATTACACATAACAAATTCCTAACCACAAACCCAAACAAAATAGAAAGAGAAAGGACGTAATAAAACACTAGTTTTAAAAATCACCTCATCTTGTCTCTAACTGTATTAACTTGATTCAGGAGCTTGTTTAAATTTAAAGCATGAAAAACAACCATTTATACCTAGGAACAATATGAGTGTTAAGTTTACCTCTAAATGGATAGAAAATAAACATTCTAGTCACCTACTTGCAGATATCCCTGTATGTCTGGATTGCCGTGTCCATGTAATGCGCAGGATATGGCCGAGGTGCTCCTGGCTGAAGGAAAGCTGACACTGCTGCCATTTCCTAAAGAAAAAGACATTATTTGTACCACTTCAAGAAGAGAAACAGTCTTATAGTTAAGCATTTGGAAGCCTACAAATTGGACTGAAGTTTGCTGATGCTTTTTATATATGCATACATATAAATTTCATGGATTAATGCAAACTTGAAAAATGTATTTATATACTTTTAGTTTTTAAATTATCTAGTCAAATACCAAAGTCTGTCATTCAGTATTTAAATAAGATTTTTCAAGAAGACCTGATAAACACTTTGAGTTATGGTATATACAACTAGCAATCCACCTAGCTGAAGACTCTGCCACCACTGTCTCCCTGTTCTTCTCTATCCCTGAATGAGTAAACAGACCGATAGACAGAGACAAGGCAAAGTACATCTTTTCTTAATCACTAGCATCAGAACATGAGAGCAGAGTTCACAACTTGCACTTTATGTATTTTAGCTACTTACACACTATTTTACATCCTATACCATACAAAAGGCACAAAAATCTATTTCTTAGATCTATATTACTGTTAATTTTCTAGGTCTTTTTACTTGGCTTCTAAAAGCCATTCTATTGTCGATGTCTACGCTTTTAGTTAATAATGCATATAATACACAATGGTGCTAAAGAATTTAGAAGTGAAGACTCAAATACAGGGTTTTGGCCTTCCTGGTAAAATATACTACTATGTCCTCTTATAGACCAAACTTCAAAAAAATTTTAACTAGAAAAAAAGAACCTTTCATAAATTGGGAGGGGTGGACTTAATGCCAATCCACTTTTAGAATGAATAAATGTATTTGTCTGCAACATTTTTTAAAATAGAAAAAAATCAGATAATTATCTAAAAATTGGGAGAATGATTAAAACCTTTAACCTGACAAGCTATAGGTTCCATGATAATATAAACTGCATCTGTTTCAGAATGCATTTCTATCCTTGGTGTCCAACAGTATTTGCTCCAAAATTTAATGAATTAGCTGAATGAAAATATAGTATATCCATGTGAAAAAATATACTACAGCCCTTAGCATGTTTTAACTACTTTATATTTTAATATACATAATGAATATACATATGCTTCTATATTATACAAAAAAGCAAATACATATTGAATATTCGGCAGAATAATATATTGTACAGAAACACATATTTACTATATACAAACTATATATATTACATATTGATACGTGAATAAAAGGGTACTGAAAATATATGATAAAATACTATATTGTACAGAAACACATATTTGCTATATACTAATTATGTATATCATAAAGCAATACATTAATAAAAAGATACTAAGAAAAAAACCTGTATGAAAAATATGTCCCCAAATTCTACATTATTTTCTAATTTATTACTGCAAGAAATATTAAATCAATATACATTCAAACAAAACTGACATAATTTCTACAGATCTGGTGAGAACATTCAAAATGATCACCCCAAGTTACCCTATGGTGTTCAATAATCCCTTAAACCATTAAATCATGTCTTAACAGTCTTTGATATGGATTAATACTTTTTACAAAGATTTTCATCAAGGAGTGATCTACTTACCCTTCAGTTAGGTAAGGTAGTTATGACAGATTAAATACAAAAAATATATATTTCTTTAAGAACTCTTATTACTGGGGGGGGGGGAGGGGAAGAACTCCTATTACTGGGGAACCTGGGTGGCTCAGTTGGTTAAGTCTGACTCTTGATTTTGGCTCAGGTCATGATCTCAGGGTCGTAAGATCAAGCTCTGCGCTGGTGTGGAACCTGTTTAAGATGCTCTCTCTCCCTCTCTCCTCCCCCCCAACTTGCATATGTATGCATGCTCTTCCTCTTAAAAAAAAAAATCCTATTACTGGTTTTGCTAGGATATATATTTTAACTTAAAATCATCATAACTAAATATCTTTAATTTTTAGCTAAAGAGGCAGGCAGTATGATGAAAGGAACAAGCCCTGAGCGCAGCTGTTGCACAGGCAGGAGCTCTTTCCATCTGTATGTTCAAAAAACAAAACAGAAAACAACTGCCTATACTTTGGTGCACTCGGACACCTTCTCCAGAGTACACACCCAGTGTACTTGCACAGTTCTTGGCTCAAAGCAGCTGTACTTCTGCCCATGTCTACTTTACGGCATGTCTACTGGCTAGGAGCTACTCTCTCCTCCACCTCTACTTCCAGCTAGTATTTACATGTTGGTTTTGTGTATGTTTTTTATTCCCTGAGGTAACTTCTAGCCATGCTGGAGGAGCCTCACTACATTACATAGATCTCACAAGGTACAAACACACTTTATGCTTTTGTTTGTAGTCTGGTTTCAAAGATACATATATATCTTAAGAACTGTCCCAACCCTAATTTTCTCCAAAGCCTTTTGTTTTTAGGGCAGTTTTTATAGACTACAAGAATTTTCAGGTATTCATATATTATGTTATAGGAGATATGACTTTATTTTCCAGTACATAACTATCTTCTCTCATATAGTTGCTACTAATACCTCTACCTAAGTGGTTTAAATATGGTATTTATTAGAATGCAGATAAAAATGAAAAAGCTTGGGGCGCCTGGGTGGCTCAGTGGGTTAAAGCCTCTGCCTTCGGCTCAGGTCATGATCCCAGGGTCCTGGGATCGAGCCCCACATCGGGCTCTCTGCTCGGCAGGGAACCCGCTTCCTCCTCTCTCTCTCTGCCTGCCTCGCTGCCTACCTGTGATCTCTATCTGTCAAATAAATAAATAAAAAATCTTAAAAAAAAAAAAATGAAAAAGCTTATATACCATAAAACCACAGAAATCTTTTCCCATACCTTTATGAGATTCTACGTCTATACATTCAATTAGCAGGTACATAATGTACAAGTTAAAAATTCATACCTGTGTTGTAAAGTATTTATGAAATAACATTGAGTATTTATGATTTTATATCCATATAGTCATTATTTTACACTGTAATATTTAGAGTATATTATTTAGACTATAATGAAAGATTACAGAATGTCTAGCCAAGGACAATTCATGTAAGTTTTCAAGTACTTCAATTCATAAAGATTTCAGTTCCTAAACAAGGTTTTCAAAAGTTAGCAGGCGTTTTTTGTTAAAAATAGTAGAGAAATAAAAAAATAACTTTGCTATTTTAGTTTTACATTGTTATTTTAGTTTTATACACATATATTAAAACAAATGCAAAATAAATGGCAATTATTAAACAAATGTCTAATTTCCAGTGAAATATTTACTCTTACACATTTTTGTTCTTCACATTTTTGTTTACAAACATATATTTTTAAAGTGATTACGTAGAAAGGAACAGTGTTAATTTTATTCTTTTCTACACAGAGAAAGCAGATTATGGATACACGTATGACTTTTACAGAACTTAAAATGTTGTAAGGCATACATGTATAGAAAATTCTTTCTGGGGGGCACCTGGGTAGCTCAGTCGGTTAAGCATCCAACTCTTCAATATCGGCTCAGGTCATGATCTCAGGGTCATGAGATGGTGCCCCACATGGGGCTTCCTCTGGGCATGGAACCCGCTTAAGATTCTCTTTCACTCCTCTCTCTACCCCTCCCCCCAACTCAGTTTTGCTCTCTCCAAAATAAAAATTTTTTTAAAAAAAGCCTTTCTGACACACAAAGGTTTACATATCAACTATAAAAACTAACACAGTTGTTGCTTATAGTCCTTTATATACAAAGCAGTGTGCTAAGCACAGCACAAGCCTTATACCATATCTAACCCTACGCCATCAGGATTCACATTTAACAAGCAAAAAACCTGAGGCTTAGAGATGTTTAGTATTTACCTCAGATGATAGTCTGTCTCACACCAAAGTACATACTCTTAACTGATATATAGTCATACATCAAAAAAAAATTTTTTAAAGCAATTTTAAAGTATTTTTCAATAGGCCTAAAACCATCTGCTAAAAATAAACTACATTCAACATAACTGAAATTCAAATTAAATTTTGCATACACAAAATTAGAAGGTACTAACTTGTGAAAGCTAAGACATCAACTCTCATATATGACATATTTAAATATACTAGTTTGAGGAAAATCCATCAATTCAGCATAAACTAATTCAAAATCTATAATGCATTACATCCTCTTTGAGTACAACTTCATCCCTAGGTATTTTGCTTGCCATTTCATAAATAGAAACTTCTAAATCATCTATGATAACAGAAGTAAGAAATTATACTATTACAGAATACCAACCAAGGCACCAGCTGCATAAAGCATTGCTTGATCATTAAGAAAATCTTTCTTTGCAGTATGATAGCAACTATAAGCCAAATCATAATGCTGCACCAAAAAGCATAAGTCAGCCATTTTTCGGATCTGAAGCTCTGGTGCTTCTGGCGGATACCTGTAAAGATAAAATAAGTTAAAAAAGTATTTTATAATTTATGACCCCTAAACCATTAAATACTATAAAATGTCTAACAAGCTGTTCAATTGTCTAACACATTACGAAAACTAATCTGGTCTTACAAGAATTCTATCTCCAACAAGAGACTGTTATTTCTCAGAGATATTTGGAAACAATTATATTTATATAATTTATAGCCCTATAACTGAGAACTTCTCAACAGCAGGTAAGCATTTTCTCCATGGTCAAATTATGAAGTAAATGGTTAAGTCTAAGTGACTAACTTTATATATAACCATGAAAAACATAAAAACCCAAGATGAATTCCATTTTCTCCTAAAACAAGATTTTATATTAATGACGACTGTCTAAATGTAATGCCATGACTCAGAATCGCTAGACCATAATATTTTAATTTAGATGAGTTATTAATGAATACTTCATCTAACTCCATCTTTTTACAAATAGGGAAAGAAACCCCAAGCAAGGGACTTTCCCAGTTCTTTTTTATTTTTAGATATCTAATTACCTAATGGTTTAAAAGAAATTTTTAATGCAATTAACTTAGAGTCACTGGTCCTATCTACCTAAGTTTTAACCAATATGAAATTAAAAAACTAAAACAATAATCCTTTTTTGCCAGACTTCACAGAGTCAAACACCAGTCAGTTAAATGCAGGAAAAACAAAAACAATATTTTACTCACAGCAGTCCAGATGTGTTTTTCAGTTCGTTAATGCCTTTTTCTGGAACTTTACTGCCACTAAACCATTTTTTAGTTGCAGAAAATAAAGATCGACTTAAACCTTTTCTTGATATTAGCTACCAAAAAAGATTGTTTCAAATGTGAAAAATTAGTATTTTATTTTTATATACAAAAGAATTCTAAATAATTAAAAATTTTTAAAAGTGAGCAAATATTCCTTTTAGTAACACTGATTTAAAGAAAATTGTTCAATAAGCTAGCAAAATCCCTAGTGTAAATGAGTAAGTATCTTCCAGAATTTAACAGTATATCATCACTAATAGTGACACCAATAAATCCTAATACTGGTCTACCTTTAAAAAAAAATTAAATATTTTTAAATAACTTATACTACTATGTTCCCAAGTTTACTCTTCTCTGAAATTAAAAAAAAACTAATCCAAACAATTAAAGCTTACCTGATCATTTAATTGCCGAATTGTTTTTTCTATATGTGGCAAAAGGCCCCGAAACGTGAACTCTTGTATAAACTGTCGAATTCTATCATGATCAGTAAGAGTTAAACATGCACCGTGAATAATTCCAGTATTTGCTTTCTTTGTTTCATGTAATGATGAAGCAAATTTTACATGATCTGGGCCATCAATGCTGTTAGAAGGGTCACTGGATGAGTCCAACTGAAGTGGGTGAGCTCTAAAGTTATTTGGTAAGCCATCTACTGAAAAACAGATCTTTCTTTTACTCTCAGAAGCAACAGAAAATTGTGATATTACTACCATACTGCTAAAGAAAAAAAAGAACAATGCTGAAAGCCTTTATCTTTCTGTATATAAGTCTAAGATACAATAACCTTAACATTTTCCCTCCTAAAATTACAGGAGTTGAATTAACACTTGTTACAGATAGTAGAAATTTAAAGATTCGTGTAAATTAAAGAAAAATAGTGTTAAAATAATACACTTTAAATAACACAGCTAATAAAAAAAATTTTTAACAAAAGAAATTTCAGAGATATCACTATCAAAACTGTAATTTAAAATACAAAAATAAAGCTCTCAAGATCATGTCAACTTTGGGAATAATTAATGCTGCACATAGTATCTTCCCCCTTGCTTTCTACAAATTGTTTAAAAGAAATACATTACTCTTACAAATTTTTAAATGTCAAAAAAAAAGTCAAACTCAAATGATTCAAAAAATTCTTCAAAGAAAAACTAATCTCCCATTTTCTTTTTTTAATTATGAAAATTTCCCCCATCTTTTATCTGTAAGGATTAGCATGCTTTGAGAACACTGCATATTTTCAATCAAAAGAGAAACTTAAGAGAAAGTAGCAAGACCTTTGACTTCGTTATCTAATCCATCCAATGAAAGCAAGTTACTATCAGAATTCTTATTTGAAGTTATAGTACAAGGGCCATCTTCATAGGATTCCTATCAAAATAAAATAAAAAAGCATTAGCAGTTATAATTTATTAATCATGTTTAAGATACTACCAAATCCATCAACAATTTCTTGCTATCAGCCTTATCAGTTTTAGCAAGATACCTTGTTTTCAGTCCTCCAAATTCTTAACTTCTTCCATATATCTTATCATTCCAGTCCACACCTCCTGTATTCCTAACTTCCAGATCACATTCAATCTACTACCCAAATTCTTCTGAACCCAAATGATCTCTGTTTTCCTGTTTATATATGGTAAGCACATGCCTAAATAAGTACCTGCAGAAGTGTCTGAAATAAGAAATAAATGCAAAGAGAGATGGACTACTAGTCAGGAAGGGGTAAATAAGAGGGATGGTGTGGAATCTCCTGGGTCATGGATACGGTGTTAACAGGCTGGAGTAAATTCTGAATCCACCATAGGGTAAAAATACCAATACGACGTTTATTTGTACAAAGGCGCTGGTTTCTCAGTCAACAAAAAAACTTAAAATAAAAATACCCAGATTTAAAAAAAAAAAAAAAAAAAAACCAGACTACTCTATGAGAGTAGTAAATCTGAGGCATTGTTCCACGTGTCTTACTTTCAGGGAAATACGTAAGCTGAAACTTAACAAGATAAAAGTGATCGGGACGAGAAACAGTCTGAAACCACCATTCAAGAAAGAGTTAAAAAAAAAATTAGGTATAGTTAGCCTGGGAAAAAGATACAAGGGAACATGAGAACTATATCTATCCTATTTTGAAAGTTGACTAAATGAAAAACTGGTCCCAAAGGACCAATGAATAAAAGCAAAGGGAGACGATATTTGGTTGATACTCCAGCTGGTGAGACATGGAACAGGTCACTTGAGAAAAGAGTGAGTACGGATGAGGCTGTTCACAGGTAAGGACATTAGATTAGGGGGTTAGATTTGATGAGCTTTAAAACTATCCTCCAATCCCGGGCTTCACTATAGAATTTCTGATACCTCTGCCTTCTGTTAAAAGTTCTTAAATTGGACAATCTGACTTGTGCTTCCCTTCCTTAGGATGACGGGACTCTAAATTCCTATTTTCAATATTGTTCCTATTCTGAGTGTGCCCGGAAAGACCATATTTTAAAATAAAACTCCTTCATATTCAATTTGGTTCTTTTTTTCCTCACTTTTCCCCATCATTACCTTAAAGTAACTATCAGTATAGCACTATATCTGGATCAAAACTTTCATATATAAGATAGAAAAATAAGGGAAATAAATAAACAATATTTATATTAGGACATCAAAAATTAATCTATAACTGATATTTTTAAAAAATTAAAGAATATACACGTAGTTTAAATGTACGAAATACAAATAAATTTTCCATTTCTTTACAAAATCCCCCTTCCACACAGAAAACAGTGAACTCTTGATTATCTTGAACTAAGCATAGGAAATTGGCATCTGACTACTACCAGGTGGCATACAATTCTATCTAAAAGTTTGACAAATCATGAAACCTTATACCTACCCACTTCAACCAACAGACGATTAACATTAGTCTAGAATTCTAGATTAAGAAAGGAGCAAATTAGGAAGAAATAACACTTCCTGAAAATTTAAAAGGAAAGGAAATCAAAGGAAAGTTAGGGAAAAAAGCCCACCCACCTAAAAAGTATGAGCTCCAAAAGGTGGCCATAAGAACAGCAAGTTGAAAATGAAGGAAGGCAACCCCAGAGCATGTGGATAATAAAGAATTGACTGTAAGCATTCATAAGGAATTAAACGTGCAAGTAAAAAATTCTTTTCTCTACAGTAGTCTAGCCAATCTAATTCAATTCTTATGTAATTCACTTTTCACCTTTCAATAAAAGATCTATCAACACTGATATTATATACCTGAAAAGAGTACACATGAGGGATTATGTGTTAGTTAAAACAGTATTAAACCACTGAATTAAGAGCTCACATGCTGATGGATCAGAACTAGCCACATTCCACAAAATAAATATTAACAAATCTAGTTAAATGAAGACATAAAAAAATTCTATAGTGATATCAATATGCCATAAAACTGAAATACAGCTTTTGTGGTTTGCTTCATTGTTGTTTTTTACATATACCTGGTTTTGAATACTATTTTTCTGGAGATACTGACTCCAAGGATCTGGTATCTGTTCATCTGATGCTCGATTAGATGTTCGAGAATTAATTTTAAGTAAATAGCAACCCTGAGTTCCATATTTCTGTTTCATTTCTTCATAAATTGATTCAGCTCTAAAGTAAACAATGGAAAAAAGGTTTGTAGTAAATGGAGAGCATACCTTAGGCAATAATAGATAGTAAAGTAATGTAAAAATCATCCCCAAAAAAGGCAGAACAGAAAATCAGAGATAAAATAGTAAAAATATTAAAACAAAGATCATGATCCTAACTGAAATTTAGCTAGCTTAGATAACCTTAAAACAGTTACCAAATTGTGCTTCATGGAATAAAATTTTGCAAGATACTCCTACATTATTCAAAGAGAGGGTTCTGGTAGTCAAACTAGTTAGAGAACCACAGTAAACAAAACCAGGAGACCACACCCAAGCCTCCTGTTTGCAAATAATATGCGCTGTGAATTTCCCAAAAATGGCTTCAAATTTCTAGATCAGGAACTCTTTCAACTCTGAGAACCAGGCTTTGGTTAGTAAACTTTTGGAAAATGCATCTTAGACAACAAACATTTATCGAAAAAAACTAAGCGCTAAATAGAAAAGTATAGCACCCCAAAACCTCAAAAACATCTTTCACTGCCATAGTTTACCCTTCCCCTACTTGTCTTCAAAAGGACACAGTTTGAAGGAATAAAGGAGAAAAAGCTGAAGATTTTTTTTATTCCATAGGTTTTATTCCATAAAATCCACCTTTTCTTCTTGCAAAATTTTTAACAGCCAGTTCCATGAGTTACATCTCAGATGCAACAAAAAGCATTTTTATTTCCATATTTTACCTAAACTATTAAAGTTGGTAGGAGAAAAGATAATTCAAGTGATAAGACAGCCTAAGAACCAAACAGCATATTCTGATGAAAAATGAAATTTTAGTACACACAGCTAATCTAATTCAAATGGTATCTTTTTAGTCAATTAGCCATCTAGTGCAAAAAACAAACAAACAAACAAAAACCCAAAACCCAGAAATCTTATATCATATTCAAATGTAGAAGATAGTACTACACAAACAGCAGGCCTGACAAACTTATTAAATCATATTCATATACTATAAAATTAAGACTGAATAAGTTATAAATTTGTATAAACAGATATAAGTATATGTGTATATATGTATATATACTTAAGTAGAATAAACTGCTCACTTTATCAATGATACTGCTAAACATTCGAACAACTGATCTAATACCTGAATTACTTAAATATCCTAGTTACAACTATTCAATATGAGAGATATATACCATATTCAACTGATAGAAACTAATTTTAATAGTTCAAATTATTTCTATTTATACAGGAAACTTTTTAAAAAATCCTAAATAATAATTATCCCGCAGAAAAATTTTTTGGCTATAAAGGAAAATTTAAGGGTGCCCAGCTGGTTCAGTCAGTACAGCATACAACTTTTTTTTTTTTTTTGAAGATTTTATTTATTTATTTGAGAGAGACAGAGAGCATAAGGAGGGGGAGCAGCTGGCAGAGGGAGGAGGGAGAAGTAAACTCCCCACTGAGCAGGGAGCCTGATGTGGGGCTTGATCCGAGAACCCTGGGATCATGACCTGAGTGTAAGGCAGACAACCAACCGAGCCACCCAGGATCCCCAGAGCATGGACTCTTGATCTCAGGGTTCTAAGTTTAGGCTCCACACTGGGTACAGAGATTACATAAAAATAAAATATTTTTTTAAAAATGAATAAAAATAAAAAATAAAAATAAAGTAATATTTATTTAACAGATAAATGGTATGTGCTCAGAACAAGGGCAAGAAACGATTATTTGACTGCATTTCCGAAATGGCATTGAGAAATCACAATAACAGCTTGAAACAAGATTAATTTGATCCACATCTTGAATCAAAAAGTCAAAATAAACTCCAAAATAAAACTGCACATTTTTCAAGACTTATGTTTAAAGGTTAAGTTTATCATTTGTTCCAACGATAAAAGGACTATGGCAACTCACTAATAATGATTATTAAAGGGCAGTAAGAAAGAAATGTCTGGATGTTTCTGAGACTGTGAAAATATCAAGGCTAAAAATATAAAGTGACAAGAGGGTGAAGAGTGAAAAAAGAAGTGCCTTTAAAAAACAGTCAAGAAGTGAAAAGTAAGAAAAAAACTAGGAAGGAGAAAAGAAAAAAATAGGAAATTTAAAGTAAGAAATAATAGCTAAGACCTATAGGTGTAAAATGGCAGGCACTTTGTTACAAAGATTGTAGCAACAGAGAAATATATATTGAAAGGGAAGTCTGGATATCCATACGCAATCTATAATAAAATGACTTAGTTGTCGAATATAACTCTGGAGTAAAAGAGTTAAATATTTAATTAATAAGCTTTTACTTTCTTAGATAAAAAATACATCTACAATTTAAACAAGCCAGTCCAAACCAATGTTTAATCATTTAACAGGGAAAATTTTAAATTAAAAAAAAAAAAAGCTTACCTCTGTTCATCTCCTGCACTTACATCATGTAAAAGTACATAATATTTAAGTGTATTTGGTATAAACCACTTGGGGTAGGAATAGTCACTGTTGTGCTGAATCCGATGCTGTTCTTGTGATAACTTTGAAAACTGTTCCACAGGTTCAGCTTCACTAGATGATGCTACCAACATACCTTATAAACCACATTAAGGTAATTACCACTTATCACTAAATGATAAATACTATCCTATTAAAATAAAACTTAAAGAAGATTTTTCAAGCTAAAAAAATCTGATTTCTTAGATTTTCACTGCAAACACAAAATAATTCCTCCAACGTTACCAAATAACTCAAGGTTTTAAATCTTAGTTTTTTGCTAACAGTTTTTTAGGTCATTTATATACATACATACATACATAAGGGAATCCATGAATATAAAAATAAACAATATCAAACTATACATCAATATCCTCAACAGCTCTGCTGAATCCTGTTCCTCTCCAATCAATCATCTCATTGCAATTTCATACTATATCCTACTTCTCAACTGCTCTCTGCAACTTCATTAAGAAAACTAAAAAGCCATAATGGTCAGAAGAGGTTAAAAGCTGTAAAACAGGTTACTAGAAAAATGGAAAACTATCTTTAAATATGAGCTTTTGTATAAGTAATTAATTTTGAGGCAATCAGCAAAAGCAGTTAACACTAACAGTTTACCTTTCCTCTTCGTAAAATGCTTAGAAACTCATTAAATGTGGAATATATGAGCTGGAGAAAAAGGAAAAACAATAAGCAAGCCCTCAGTATTCTTACTTTGTACTAAAAAATTAATTTATTCTAACCAGTCTTGTATCTAGGATGCCATTTTAAAAAAAAATTAACAAAAACTTGAAGCATCATCAATAAAAAATTTCTCCATTCTCCATGTCCTCTCAACAATTTTGCCTTCATAGAACTATTTCTGAGACTGATAACTTCAAAAACATTTCATTTTAAGAAAACACAAAGGTCAAAGGATACATGCTAAATAGTGGTTCAGAAATTCATGATCTGATGCTGGCATCGACTGAAGAAAGGTCTCTCTATAAGACTCAAACCATGGAGTAGTAGCTAAAATGAACAATATTATATAAAATAGTTAAAATTGCTCAATAGAAATCAATTTACGACAGTATTTTAAATCCATACTCCTAGAAGGTGTGAAAGATAACTCCCAGCGGTAAATAAGCACTTTCACTTGTACTTAAAGATATAAAACATTTTTCACCTCTTCTTTAAGATTTACATATATATGTATTTACAAAAATAAAACCAACTACGCCTAAACTTATAATGATCCCAGAACCTACTTACCTATTAATCCTTTAAATATTTCCTATATGAGTAAAAAGATTCTGGAACTAAAGTTTTGTGCTTCTGCCACTAGTCACGTTGTCACAAGTGGCTTTCTTCATAAATATCATTTTTCAATCATTAAAAAATTTTAATATGAGGGGCGCCTGGGTGGCTCAGTGGGTTAAGCCGCTGCCTTCGGCTCAGGTCATGATCTCAGGGTCCTGGGATCGAGCCCCACATTGGGCGCTCTGCTCAGCAGGGAGCCTGCTTCCTCCTCTCTCTCTACCTGCCTCTCTGCCTGCTTGTGATCTCTCTCTGTCAAATAAATAAATAAAATCTTTAAAAAAAATAAAAATAAAAATAAATTTTAATATGAAAATTTAAAAATACTACCTTCTTCTATCTCAACAACTCCCTTGACAACTATTTTGAGGAGACTATTTCCATTCAAGTCTTTTCTAGAAAAATCAGCAAAAATCAAAATATTCTAAAGAGATGTTTATTTATGCCCAATTTTTAAATTTTAAACTTTTCTAACACCAGAATGGAAGATGTTTTTTAAGTAAACTGTCCTCTTTTAAACTATACTCCTTTTAACCCTTAGTATATCAAGAAAAAAGTCATTGTCATTTACCATTGAATCTAAATGATCCTTGATATTTTATTGTATTTTTTATTTACTTTTATTTATAGAATTATGAATAAAGGCACAGTAAAAAAACATTATTAGAAATTTAAGTAAGAGTTTAAACATAGCAAACTCAAATTTGTTTTCCCTGATTTAAAGACATACATGCCTCAATTACGCAACGTCCCTTGAATACAACTAACTGTTCAACCGTCATTCATTAACTTGGAACACATCCATCTTGTAAACACTGATTCCAGATTCAAATACATCTCTAAGTTCTAGTTTATCATTACTTCTGTTCCTTCTTGCACTTGCATCTTGAAAACTTTGATGGCTCATAATTTGCTGAAGAGAAAAAGTTCATTTTATTTGCTCCATCACTACAAAACATCATTTTTAGGCCTCTAAATAACAAACAGAAGATCAATAAACCCAGTGAATTTTTCATTTCTACGTCATCTAATCCCTTCCAATCCCCTTCATACACGCACCTACCTGCCTATCTCCTTCAGCATTTGTCCACGTATGAACTGTATTAATTAATTTTGTTATACAAACACCATATAGCATGAAAAAATATTGTCACATGTCCTTTAACAAAAGAGAATGTTCTAAGTTCTTGTCTCAAAATACTGTGTGAAGTCCTTCTTGTTAAATTACTGAGTAGTTAGATGAAAATGGTGTATTTCTTTTTTTGTTCTTACACATACATTGCTAACTTATTCTTGAGCTTGAGAAAAATCTGTATTGGATACTGTCATCTGAAGACTCACTGACTAGGATTTCGGTATATTTTCAAAATTCTGATTAATTCCAGCATTGTCATTAGAGTTTAACACTATGTTTTCCACTAAAGTCAATAGTCATTAGCCACATATGACACCTGAAATGTGGCTTTTCTGAACTAAGATGTGTTGCAGATATAAAATACACATATGATTTCAGATAGTATCAAAAGAAGAATTTTACAAGGATTACATGTTGAAGTAATATTTTGTACATACTGAGTCAAATAAAATATATTCAAATTAATTTCACCTGTTTCTTTTCGCATTTTTTTCTGGTTTATTTAATTTTCTTAGTAACCTCTATTTCCAACATGGAGCTTACCCACAACCCCGGGACCAAAAGTCCAGTGCTCTTCCACTAAGCCAGCCAGGTCTCCCTCTCTTTACATACTTTATTGTATTTACAAAACATTGAAAATGACTTACGTGGCTCATATATTTCTACTGGGCAGCATTAGTCTAGAATACTGCTGTTTCATTGTATTCACCTTCTGATTTATCTATAAATGAAAAAATGTGTTTTCCATTGTCTATTTTCTTTCTGTTGCCAATGTGGACTAAAAATGAAAAATTCTCAACTATGCTCAATGAAAGAAAAAAAAATGAAGACAAAGACAGATTACAAAGATGGTATGTTCCAGACTTCTTTTATACCTTCTTAAAGGAAAATACAGTATTTTGGTCAATGTGAAATTACTAAAGGATGATAAAATAACAGTGACTATTTCACCACTGCAACATCTTTCTATACAATTTCACCATTCTTCTACTTTCTTGTAGCTTGGCATAATTGATAAATAATTCCTAGGACTATGAAAAACAGTAAAGGAGTTCAAAATATTAGAGAAACTAGAACACTAAGTTCCTATTTTCTACGAGTCATTTTTAAAATAATTGCCACTATTTTAGAGTGCTCTTTATGCTTTTTGCTCTTAAGTAAAAACTTGAGAGAAAATATTAAAGAATAAACGGGGCACCTGGATGCTCAGTCAGTTAAGCGTCTGCCTTCCGCTCAGGTCATGATCCTAGGATCCTGGGATTGAGCCCTGCATTGGACCTACACTGGGCCTAGAGCTTACTTAAAAAAAAAAAAAAAATTACTAAGTCCTAAAAAAAACAAAATGATAAGAACAAACTAAGCCCAATATTTGGCTTTGAAATGAAGAAGTGAGTAATATTTAAACTTAATACTGTAAAGAGTGAATGTTAACCAAAAATTTTGAAAACTACACTAGGAAGATGGGGAAAGAAGAAGAGGGAATAATTAAGCTAACTCTTCATCAATTATAGGGCACCTGGGTGGCTCAGGTCATGATCCCAGGGTCTTGCGCATCAGGCTCCCTACTCAGCAGGGAGTCTGCTTCTCCCTTTGTCCCTCCCAATACTGGTATTCTCTCCTCTCTCTCAATCAAATAAATAAAATCTTAAAAAAAAAAAAACTTCAAAAAAAATCATCTATATTGAGAAATCAATAAATAAAATTTAAAACTGATTAAGCCATAGTTAGCCACATACAGATATTACCTAAAAACATAAATCAGGGACGCCTGGGTGACTCAGTCAGTTAAGCATCTGCGTTCGGCTCTGGTCACAATCCCAGGGTATTGGGATCCAGTACCGACCACATCGGGCTCCCTGTTCGGCAGGAAGTCTGCTTCTCCCTCTGCCTGCTGCTCCCCTCTCTTGTGCTCTCTTGCTCAACTCGCTCTCTCTCTCTAATAAATAAGTAAATAATTTTTTTTTTTAAATCTAAAAAAAAAACCAAAAAACACTAAATCAAGGGACATTTAGGTGGTTCAGTCAGTTAAGCATCCAACTCTTGATTTCGGCTCAGGTCATGCTCTCAGGGTTGTGAGATCAAGCCCTGCATTGAGGACCACACTGGGCTCTGCACTGAGTGTGGAACCTGCTTGAGATTCTCTCTCTCCCTCCCCTTCTGCCTCTTCCCATGATCGCACTCTCGCTCTTTCACTCTCTCTCTAAAATAAATAAATAAATCTTAAAAACAAAACAAAACAAAAACCACTTAACTAAATACCAGAGGAATTGGTGGGAGAGGGGCGCGTGGGTGGCTCAGTCAGTTAATCATCTGTTTTTGGCTCAGGTCATGATCCCAGTGTCCGGAAACTGAGCCCCGAGTCTGGCTCTCTCTCAGTGGGGAGCCAGCTCCTTCTGCTTGTGCTCTAACAAATAAATAAAATCTTAAAAGAAAAAAAGGAACTGGTAGGGCAGAGACTCAGGGAGCACATCACGGTTTTTTCTGGTCTTTTCAGCATTTGATCTATGTGCACACTTATCATTTCAATAAATTTTTTTTTCTCATTTCGATAAATTTTTTAAAAGTAAAAGGTACTATGGATTTCAGAGGTTAGGAAGATATTTGCAGTATAAAAAGAGACATTTTGTTTTTTAAATATGATAGCTAAGTCCACTCTGTACCCCTTGGCATTCTGGCATATCAGATAATGCCACATCTCTGTCATAATGCATTATGATTATAAGGTATTATAAATTAGAATGTATTATGACTACTGATTTAGATGTCTATCTACCCACCAGATTATGAACTCATATAATGTCTTATTCATTTCTATTATTGTGATGCAAGGTACATAAAAGGAAATCAGTATTTGTTGTATGAATCACAGAAGTGTTAAAGACCCTGGGAAACAGAATCACAGGATTAAATTTCTAGGAAAGGCCTTAAGAAAGAATGTAAACAAATTCTCTTGAATTTGAAACCAAGTCTTAATAAGTGACTTATCCAAATTATCCAATTAACTAATGACTACAGTAGTACAAAAACTTGAACGTTCTGGCATTTATTGTCCTTCACATTTCAACATGAATTTCCCACGGTAACAGAGAAACAACAGGTCAAATTCCAACACATACTCCCAGAAATATCCAAAATTTGTCTTGTGTTAAAACATATTATGCCAGGGGGTGCCTGGGTGGCTCAGTGGGGTAAAGCCTCTGCCTTCGGCTCAGGTCATGATCCCAGGGTCCTGGGATCGAGCCCCGCATCGGGCTCTCTGCTCAGCGGGGAGCCTGCTTCGCTTCCTCTCTGCCTGCCTCTCTGCCTACTTGTGATCTGCCTGTCAAATAAATAAATAAAACCTTAAAAAAAAAAAAACATATTATGCCAGGAACTGCTCAAAATATGTTAAGTTAAAATTCAGATTCTTTTAATGTGTAAAAGATAACCATAATATTCTAAACTTAAAATACTCAAATTAACTTTTGCTGGAATTAAAGCTAATAACATAGAAAGACATCTAAACAAAATAATTCTACAAACATTTCTAACTATATAAGTGAGACCAATTAACTCTGTGACCTAAAAGATATCACTTAAATTCTCTTTGAATGTTTAAGGAAATCTTTAAATATGTGATTAGGTGTTAAAATATTAGATTATAAATTATACCAACCTAAAAAGGTTATTTTATTAAGTTGCTGAAATATCCTGATTAGATGATGTACTTTTAATCTTTTCCCTCCAAAGGTCTATTCCATG
Organism: Enhydra lutris kenyoni; assembly: GCF_002288905.1. NCBI lineage: Eukaryota > Metazoa > Chordata > Mammalia > Carnivora > Mustelidae > Enhydra > Enhydra lutris. Next base: position 26,558,166 of record NW_019154092.1, read on the forward strand.
TCTCTAGTCTTTTGCATTTGAGAAGAGTCACACCAAACACTGCCAACTCATTTTACATATTAATATATTTCACCTACCAATCTTACTAAGAAAACACCACTTAAATCAGATTAATAAACACTTTAAAAAGATTAAATATTTATCCGTATATTATAAAAATTTCTTCAACTTAGCAGCTGGATAAAAAACAAAATAAACTTAATGCTTTAGTATTACTTATGTCATAAAAAACACTTTTTTGTTTACTGCTAGTTCTTTCATTCAAGAAATATTTATTATGCATATATTTTAGACATTATTTTAAGCCCCAGAAAGAAAATAAAGAGCCAAAGTCCCTGCCCTCATGGAGCCTTCTATTAACTTTACAAGGAGAACTATAAAAACATTCTCATTATAAAAAAAAAAAATGAAATCATGTAATTCATAGTTGGCTGCCTACTTGACTATAACCTCCGTAAAAGCAAGTACTATTTTTTTCCACAACTGTATTCCCAGCCTCTAGCACCCAGTAGGCATGTAAGTGTTTGCTGAATGATTTCCAAGATACAGAACTGCTTTTCTAACAAAAGAAAACTTCACTTAAATAATAATTAAAAAACTTATTACATACCACTGATGTTGAGGTCATAATCTCCTGCTGTAATCACATTAGCTACTAATCCTTCCGCAGGTTGACTGCCAGAAACAACATCATTCAAAAGCTTCCGAATGGCTCCAGGCTGAGGTGGTTGGGTGATAATGTTGCTTACTGCTATCTTCAGATTTTTTATTACATGGAGCTGATTATTAGGATCTCTCATATGAACTTTAAAAAAAAAGAAAAAACCTGAAATTAATTCTATGCAATGCATAACAACCCAAGTATAACCACAACAATAAACAATGAGTTAATACTTCACAAAAAGAACGCTCAAATCAGAAACCAGAGGGGACACCTGGGTGGTTCAGTCAGTTAAGCATTTGCCTTTGGTTCAGGTCATGATCCCAGGGTCCTGGGATCAAGTCCTGCATCTGGCTCCCTGCTTAGTGGGGAGCTCCTTCTCCCTCAGCCTCTCCCCCCTGCTCATGGTTCTTCTCTCTCTCTGTCAAATTAAAAAAAAAAAAAAAAAAATCTTTAAAAAGGGAGGTGGCACTTGGGTAACTCAGTTGGCTGATCATCTGCCTTCAGCTCAGGTCAAGATCCCAGGATCCTGGGATCCAGTCCCGTGTCAGGCTCTCTGCTCAGCGGGGAGCCTGCTTCTCCCTCCCCCTCTGCCTGCTGTTCCCCCTGCTTGTGCTCTCTGGCAAATAAATAAAATCTTTAAAAAAAAAAAAAAAAAAAAACCAAGAAACAAGAAATTCCAAATGGAACAGCTGAACAGTCTTCCACAAATACAACTGACTTAGAACACTTCCTTATATACCAAAAGGACTAGCAAGACAGTCTGACCCCCCACAATGCTAACTGCTCACAACTTTCTGATTTGTGGGTTCTTCCCTTCTCCCTATGTTTGGAATCACCAGGGACCAATCCCCATCAATACCAAACCCCTAATTCTCACCTCACCCTCAGGCCAGTGCAGGGTAGTGTGACCTGTGAGATCTATGGTACCAATGCTGAAAACAGTAAAGGAGAAGAAAGGGAAATTAAGTGCTGCCTGTGGGCTTCCTCTGCTTCTCCTAGCATACTGCCTGCATTCCCAGCCCTATTCCACAATCAGAAAGTCAGTGGCCAGCCACCCTGGTCCAGGATGTTGATAGTGGGGAGGCTGTGCATGTGCTAGAACATGAGGTATACAGAAACTCTGTATTCTCTGCTCAATTTCACTATGAACCTAAAACTGCTCAAAAAAAAAAAAAAAAAAAGTCTACTAAAACAAAACAAAACCAACCACAACACGCAGATCCCTTCTCCCACCCCAATACCTCCTGACTCCTCCAACTGCTATAGGCCTTGCCTTAGCCTATAGGATTTATAACCAGTGGTTCAAAACTTTTGAGAGAACGGATTTGCAGGAGACTGTAGCAAGAAGACAGTGTCCACAGTGCACAGTAGGAAATGCGAGCATATTTTTTCACATAAATATAATCAGACAGGGGCACCTGGGTGGCTCAGTGGGTTAAGCCTCTGCCTTCAGCTCAGGTCATGATCTCAGGGTCCTGGGATCGAGTCCCGCATCGGGCTCTCTGCTCAGCGGAGAACCTGCTTCCTCCTCTATCTCTCTCTCTGCCTGCCTCTCTGCCTACTTGTGATCTCTATGAAATAAATAAATAAAATCTTTAAAAAAATATATATATATTATCAGACAAGAAGATTAGTTTCCACAATAATATTAAAAGCACTCCATCATATTGAGGACTTAACTGTCAGAGTCAGACTTTCTTTAAATCCTAACCCCCCACATGTTAACTGGGTTATCCTAAACAACTTTTTAACTTGTCGATGCTTCAATTTCCTCATCTCTAGCATGTAAATTCATGCCTCCTTCACGGGTTTATTTTTTAAGAATTTAGATGAGCTATTTTGAGATGAGACAGTAAGTATAAAGCAATGAGTACCACACCCGCCATGTACATAACTCTACAGACAGGCACTCAAGAACTGATGAAAGCAGCAGGTATCACAAATACTATTTCAAGAATGGCATGGATCATTCTATACAAATAAAAGGCGACTTGGAAAACTGGCTCTGGGTACCTACCCATAAAAAACCGACACTTTTTCCTCAGGGGAGAATCTTTATATCAAGCTTTTAAGTTCAGGCCTGCCTATATTTTAAATAAAGTTACATCAAATGTCTTCCTCAATTTCCTAGATGTCTTCTCTGTTGACATCTAATTTTTAAATTAACAAACATAATCTTGTAAAAATAGTATATATGGGGGCACCTCAGTGGCTCAGTCGTTAAGCATCTGTGTTCACTTCAGGTCATGATCCCAGAGTCCTGGGATTGAGCCCAGCATCGGGCTCCCTGCTCAGCAGGAAACTGGCTTCTCCCTCTTTTACTCCCCCTGCTTGTGTTCCCTCTCTCGCTGGCTGTCAAATGAATAAAATCTTTTAAAAAAAATTAAAAATAAAAATAGTATATAGGTATAAATATGTGCACTTGTAAGAATACATATATAGAAAGTATACACGCAAATTCCATTATAATGATTGCCCACGATGAAAGAAACTCCAATTGTATGTTTGATTTCTTGTTAAAGGAAAGGAAAAATTACAATGTAAATATGACATGGAGATTAATATTAGTTGGTTCTGCATAGTAGGGAGCTGGGTAGTAGGAAATTCACTTCTCTCAATTCTTCATTGTTTGTTTTCTAGTTTAAATAAACACACGCAAGCCTCTCTCCCTAATTAAACTTCAAAGACAGTCCAACTATGGAATAGAAAAAAATGAAAAATACGAAAATACCGTGTTGTATTTGATATTTTAAGAAGCTATTGTGTAAGTATTCTCCCCAAAGTTGGTCTATAATTGTCAAATAATATAAGTAGCTATGTGTGTATTAAATGTCTCTCAAAATTTTAAATTGGTTAATTATTTTTTAGTATTCCTAAGTGTTAACCCCAAAAAAGACATTCTAGTGGTACCTGCCTGGCTCAGTCCATTGAGCACCTGACTTTTGGTCCGTGGGGGGAGGGAGGGGTTGTGAGTTAGAGCTGCATAGTGAAGGTAAAGATTACCTTTAAAAAAAAAAAAAAAAGCATTCTATTTTTGCCCTTTGTTCAGAGGTAATTTATTAGGTATCCTACTAATAAATCCAGAAATGAGTTAACAGATGTGGCAGCCAGCTTCTGAAATGGTCCCCAATGAACCCATACTTTGTGTTACACGTACTCTTGTGTAGTCCCTTCCCACATCCCAGGGTTGGCATATGTGACCAAAGAACAGAGCAAAAACAAGGGCATATTACTTCTGAACTAAGGTTACAAGAGTACACGCCTATCATGGGTTCTCTCATCACTCCCTTTGAGAGAATCTAACTGCTTCACCATGAGGACACTCAGGGAGCCTGTGGAGAGTCCTACAGGGCACAGAAGAGAGGTCTCAGGACAACATCTAGTGAGGAAATGAGACTTGCCAACAATCACAAGAGTGAGCTTGGAAGCAGATCCTCCAGCCCCTGATGACTATGGTCTCAGCCAATAGTTCCACTACAACCTCAAGAAAGACCCTGAGCCAGAGCCACCCAGCTAAGCCACTTCAAGATGCCTGAGAAACTGGGAGATAATAAATGCTTTTTTCCCCACCAAGGTGCTAAATTTTGGAGTGATTTGTTATACAACAATAGATAAGTAAAACTTGGGAATATCACAAAACTAACCTAATAAAAAGGAAGATAAGCGCTAAAAATGATTAAGAGAAAAGCTCTTAAAAAAATCACATACAAAAAAATTCAAAAGCTTGGCTTCATTAACAGTACAGGATCACAAAAGCTGACTTTATAGATCACATAACACCTCAATTTCAAAATAAAATTCAGCTCCTACCGTCTTAATTTTTATGTTACCATATAATTTCTTGAATACTTATAAAGTAACATTTCCCAGTATGTGCAGTTCCATAGAATACTCTTTCCTCAAGCTAGTTAAGAGCTGTTTTAGAAAAATCAATTCCATATAAATTTGAGAAGTATAGAATTAAGTTTTTAAAATGTCTCTTTATACCAGGTCTTCCCGGAGCTTTTAATATGTTAAATGACACTGTAATTCTCCCAAACACATCTATTAGGAAACTTATTTGATCACAAAATTCATTTCCAGAGAGTGTATAACACTTCGGGTATTCTATGGAATATATTTTTAAAATGAAATAATGATATCTTTTATGTTTTTACCTAGCACAAGAAACTTCACCTGTTTTATCTCAATTGCTGGGGGGAAAAAAAAATCCTAACTTGTACAAAAAATGACACAAACAATATATACATGTATCTAAATTTTGAAAACTTGGCTTGAATTTATCATTTGGTACTTGAAGTAGTTAAGGCTGATGAAATATTTTTTGATGAATTAATAACTTTTTAAAAGAAACTTAAGAAAACTAGAGGCAGTGAGTATCCTTCAAAGGTCCTTCAGAAAATATTCAAGATTTACATAAAAACTACATTCTATTCTTTTTTAAACCCTTAAATAAATTTAGTCAATTTAAAATAATATATACCTTTTGAAAGCAAAAACCAAATACTTTCAAAAGCTGGTGTTTAAGTGAAATTTCCTTATAAATGTCTGAATGATGTGCTGAAAACTGCTCAGAATTATTGAAGAACTATCACTATGACAGCAAAAACAGTGAGGTTTGGTTAAGTAATACTATCACCATTATTCGTTGAAATGGCCAGCCAGTGGAAATTTCTCAAGCAGTCTTAAGGTTACAAACTTTGTGTTGAAATGACACAAATATATTCTTTAAATCTCAAATATAATGAGACTTAAATGAGATCTAGCATAATGATCGTAAAATTATAACACTATTATTTAATATAAAGAAATACTTGTTGGGTTTAAAAAAATTTATCCAAGGAATCTAGAATGGTTCTCCACTGCCTAATACATCAAGGTGTATTTGAGGTGCTACACATGCATGGCATTCAAATTTGTTTTCTCAACCCTCCCATTACAGCTTTACACCATGTTTTTCTACTGACATCTTAAAAAAGAAAAAAGACCAAAAAAAGTCCCCTGGAAATACTCAACAGTGTACATTGCTACCTCCGTGTCAAAGCAAGGTTTGACCTCAAATACCTGCAGGCCAGAAATGGAGTCCAATTTTTTTTAACATTCCTTTCTCCTTCTAAGGAAATTTTAGCTGTTGCGGTTAGTTGTATTCTTTTTTTTTTTTTTTTTTTAAGATTTTATTTATTTATTTGACAGACAGAGATCACAAGCAGGCAGAGAAGCAGGCAGAGAGAGAGGAGGAAGCAGGCTCCCCGCCAAGCAGAGAGCCCGATGCGGGGCTCAATCCCAGGACCCTGGGATCATGACCCGAGCCGAAAGCAGAGGCTTTAACCCACTGAGCCACCCAGGCGCCCCGGTTAGTTGTATTCTTAAATTATGTGCTGAAGTTATATTCTCATGCCTCATTGCCTAAAGATAAGCTAACTTAGAGGAGTCCCCACACTTGAGACCAAAAAAAAAAAAAAAAAAAAAAAGTAGCCTTTTCTGGATGGCAAAGAACCCCAAAATTAATTCACCAGCAAAAAAATTAAACCACAGAAAAATTAAGTCCTTTTCACCGGATTGCTAATACCACCACCAAAGTCTATGTCTAATCATTTTAAACTTTGAAATGGCTATCAACTCCTACTTACCCTTAAATACCAAACAATTCCAATATCCCCAATTTGCTATCCTTGCTCAAGAATCTGTGACTGTCATACACTTAACAATTAGATATGAAATCCAAAATATCTTTCCTAGAATTCAAGACCCTCCCTTATCTAGGAATCTTCCCTTACTATCTTACACTCTGATAGGGACAATTTCCTCACTGTTCCCCAACCACTCAATCATAATTTATACCTTTTGCCCATGCTGTTCTAACTTCATTCCCCTCCTCAACAGGGAATGCTGGCACTTTTCCTTTCCATCAACTTTCTACTTAACCATGAAAGTCCAATTCATTGTATTTCTTCCCTAAATCTTTTGCAGTTTACAGAAGGAAATCAGAATACTGAAGTGAGCACTTATTCACTGCAGAAGGCAGAAGCCAGATGTGGCCATTGGGCAACTGAAATGTCTAGTCCAAACTAAAATATAAATAATAATAATGTTTAAAAGCATACCAAAGTTCAGACTTGGCAACAGAAAAAATGTAAAATACAAAGATGTTATATACTGATTACATGTTGAAATGCTAGAATTTTGGAAATATTAAAACTAATTTCACCTGATTTTCTACTTTTTTTTACAGTGTGACTACGAAATAATTTAAAATTGTGTATGTGAATACCATTGTATTTCTACTGGACAGCACTGTTCTCTAGTGTGAATAAACGATCCTATTGCCAGGAGATAAGATGACTTAAGAACCCCCCTGAGTCACATTGCCCGTTTTTAAATCTTTCCTATGTTGAATACGGTGGATAAGTGAACACCTCTATGCCTCAGTGTTCCCAAATTTAACATGGTGATAAATCAGCTACCTCACAGGATTCAATGAGAACTAAAAGAGAAAAGCTAAATACAGCAGGTATCAAGTATTAGCATTATTATTCTTTATTAACAAAGCAGGAAAGGGCATACACATCAAAGTCAAACAGATTCTCACATTTTTTTAAAGACTTTAAGAATGTAGGGCACTTTGTTGTTCTTGTTGATTTAGTGCACACTGGAGGAGCTGAGACTGATGGCTAAGGTACAAGCTGAAGAAATCCAAGGGTTCCCAAACTTTTTTTGGACAGCTCCTGCTCTCCTTTAAATAATAAAGTGAACTTACGGAGCTATTCTCCCAAAGAATACACACCTGTGGCATGTAAATACATAAATTTATGGCACAGCGTATTTTGTGGAAAAATCATCATAACCAAATAATAATCATAGTCGTTCGACTGACAGAGCCTTGTTACAGAACACTTCATTTTATACAGACCTTTAACAAAGAACTTCACCTAATACTTTATGCTCTGTTCACAAAGAAAGATATATTATTGGTTAAATACTCAGGAGTTTTATTATGCTTATTTCTCCCTAATAAAGAAACTTAAGGTGGAGAAAACAGGTAACTCTTAAATAAAAGACACGTTTCTCTTGTTGATTAAACTTTTTTATCTGAAAAACTAAATTTTAGGACTTTTCCATTCCTATAAATCTATTCAACACCAACTATCTAGATTAATCACAACTTGTCCTTACTTTCTCGTCCATCAAGGCTATTACAAGTTATTATTTTCGTAATTTTTTTTCCGAAGAGATTAAGTATTATATACTTACTAAAATGTTTATATTTTCAAAGAAAATACATAAAATAACTGATGAGAAGCTTAGAAAGAGTAAGGCCCCATTACCCGAAGAATGTGATATTCAAGACAACTTTGAAAGTCCAGTTTAACACCCAGAGGAAGATGATTCGTCTTCTTTACTAAGACCTCATCGGTCTAAGAGGCAGCATCTTCCTACCTTCACTCGCCTTGCAACTTCCTAATTCCCTCCCTATGGCCGTTGGAAACCGTCTCAACGCCCTTCTCCGGGGCTCACGTTTTTCTTTAGACTAGTTACCGAGCAGCCCGGCTTGTCCCGGGAAGAAGGAAAGTGCCCAGAGTAACTGGAGGTTAGGACCGCGCAGTCTTGACAACCTCGCTCGTGGCCCCTCCCCCAGCCGCCGCCGGAGACACCGCGGGGCCCCAGCCCCAGACGCCACTCTACCGGCTCCAAGATGTAAACATCGCCCTTTTCTTCCCTGCCCGCTCCCAACTTCCTTCTCCCGGCCCTGTTTGAGGGAGCACAGTGAAAAAGGGAGGAGACCACATACCCTCCGAAGTGAGGCGAGAGAAGGGCTTAAGCAACTCCGCGAAGCTAAGGTGATTGAGACGAGTGAGCCGCTCGGCTTCGTCGCTGCACAGAGCGGCGACACAGGGGACGAAGGAGTCCGGGATTAGCTCCTGCACTGATTGCACACACTGGGCCATCGCGGCGGCGCCCGCCCTCCGGCCCACTCTCAGAGGCTGATCCTGCGGCTGCAGCAGCTACTGCCGCCGCCCGCCGGCCTAACCCGGCCGGGCGGGGCCCCACACTGAAGCCTTGAGACCCACAGAAGGAACAGACGCCGCTCCCTCGGCTCCCGGCCACACAGCACCGACCCCTCCCCGGCACCGCCGCTCCTCAGGGCTCGCCCCGGCGTCCTCGCATTACACCCCGATAGCTGGAGACGCCGACAATCGCCAGTTAATCCTCCCGACGGCAAAACCTTGGTCACTGCCCGACCGGAACCGCCATATTGAGGCCGAACCCTGACCCACCGGCAGTACCCGTCCCGGCAGGCCCCGCGCTCGCCCCTCACGTGACTGTATTAAAGGAGGCGATGGGGGCGGGGGGAAGAGCCTAGGAGAGGGAAGTGAAGAGCGACAGAGGCCGGTAGGAAGGCTGGCGCCGGAAATGGTGCGATGGGTGGGCCTCTACGGGGAGGGGCGGGGCTACCAGCGCGATGGGCGGAGCCAAAGAGGAGACGAGCCATTCTAGGCCTGGTTCTCACACTGGCGCTTGGCAAAGCCAAGGGAGGTGCTAAGGGCGAGCGTACAGGTCAGCGTTCGAGATCCGTGCTGTCACAGTGGTGGGGGCGCTCGCTCGCTTTACGCGCGAGCCGGGTCTGTTTGGAGCCCCAAAGGCTCTCCCTAAAAACAATAGGCAAATAATGTGGCTGTTCGCTCTGCTTTCCGAGCTCCGGGTAGAACAGCAAGGGGCACCTGCTCACGGAAGAGTGGTTCCCGTGGCGCCGGCCTGAACAGAGCTGGTATCGCTTGAACGCAGCCATGCTTTTAGAAACGGACTACCACGAACGAACGTGGACTCAACCAGTGAGCAGAGCTGTGTGCTCTTGTGGGTGCTGCAGTTAACGCGAGTGTAAGGGGAAGCTCGCGCTGCTGTAGAGTGTGCTTGCAAACGTCCGTGTCTTTCGTCCGCAGCCGCGTCTCCTTTATTTCACTATGCTGGCAGGTTTTCTTCGGAGCCATGGAGGTGTGGGAAGCCAGTAATTACTTATCAAATGGAGTCCTAAACTGGCTTCGGTTCTTAGCGTTCCCTTTTAGAGATTGTTCCTTTACATAAATAGAAGTGAATGAAAGGGATTCTACTATCTTGTCACGGAATTGCTTGAATTCCTTCTGAGTTGTTCGCCAAAAACGTAAAGCAAGGAAAAATACAACGCTCTGTCGCAGTTTTATGGTACCTTGATTTAAAGGAGGCTTCCCCAACACGAGTATCTCAAATCGTCGGATCGTTTGGCGCCTTGAGGTTTTTACCGTAGTAAGAACTTAACGACAGGCAAGAGATATCCTTCCTCCTGTAAATTGAGATGGGAGGTAGGAAAGGACAAAAGGATGTAATGACTTGTCAGCTTAGCCACAAAACAATTTAGAAAAGATAACGGGCAAGTTGAGGATTTGGAAATTCATTTTAAAACTATTTGTGTCTGAGCGCCTCTTGGAAATTCTTCTTGTATCCCCAGGAGTACATGTTCCCTTTTGAATACCTCAGATCTCAATTCCTTACGTGAGAATCCGTACAAGTGAGTATGACTCAAGTTACATATTTTTCTAGTTAAGAGGGCTCCTCAGTGCACGCATACTACTTTATCTAGCACTCAGCTCAAAGTAAGAGTTAAAAAGGCAACATACTTTTTACACGAAAGTTAAAACTCGTTGTATTAGCCTCTCTGAGAAGGACTTTCAAGAGTAATTTAGCCCAAATGAATTTTTTTGAGATAGTCACATTCAATAAAATTCATCCCTTTAAAGTGGACATTTCAGTGGCTTCTATTATTTTTGAAGTGGAACAACAATTGCTTCTAATTCCAGGACATTGTCATCACCCTAAAAAGAAGCTTGGTACACATTAGCAGTCACTCTATACCCCTCACCTTTCCACCCCTGGAACTCACTAATCTACTTTCTGTCTTTATAGATTTACTTATCCTGAACATTACATATAAATGGAATCATACAATATGTGACTTGTGTCTGGCTTCCTTCACTTAGCATAATGTTTTGAAGGTTCGTCCATGTTGTAGCATGTATCACTATTTCATTCCTTTTTATGGCTGACCCTAAATGGATTTTTGTCTTATGCATTGACTTTATAGTCTAACACCACATTCACATATAGTGTTTCCAGTGAGTAACTCACTGTAAAAATCTATTTCTTCCCTAATCTCTCCTGGTCTTCTAAGGTGTTCATCTTCTAAGATGTCCTCATCTAAAGGTTAATGCTGAGTCACTGCCACATCTGCTTTCCAGGCTGCAGGAATGGAAAAAAGAGAATGGAAAATCACATGGTTAATGGTTTAGGATCAAATTGTATTAATGGCATTCAATAATTTCACTCACATCCCACTGACCTCAGTGAGTCTCACGATCACACATATCTCCAAAAGAGACTCCAAAACATAGGTTTCTCTTATTAAACGAAGAGGAGAGGGAATATTATTACTTTTTTTAAAGATTTTATTTATTCATTTGACAGAGAGAGAGAGAGATCACAAGTAGGCAGAGAGGCAGGCAGAGAGAGGAGGAAGCAGGCTCACTGCCGAGCAGGGAGCCAGATGCCGGGCTCGATCCCAGGACCCTGAGATCATGACCTGAGGCGAAGGCAGAGGCTTAACCCACTGAGCCACCCAGGCGCCCCGGGAATATTATTTAAAAAGTCAAAGGTATCCACCACACTTTATTAGGAATGAGGTATCCTGCAGAATGTATTTGTATGGGGTCCAAGATACCACACATCTCTCATTTCTCTAATTCCTCTGGACACTGTCCCATTTTCATCACACGTCCTCTGGACTATTCACTGTGTCCAGGAAAAGTGAGATGCTATGGTTGTCCAGGCTTTGGCCATTTGCCCCCCCCCCCCCAAAGTCAAGAGCATAGGGTCTATCACTAAAAGAGAGGCAACTTGTTGGACAAAAGAGTTAACAATAACACAAACAACTAAGGACCTCTTTTTCAATATTAAATATGAGAACCAGCTTCCTTCTCTCCCCAAAATAAAAGAATGCCATAAAATTTATGCTAAGCCAATGGGCTTATACTTATATCTATACTGTGTTATCAAACATTCATCGATTGTTTTATTTTGTATGTATGGTATTGCTGGTCTCTTCTGATGGCTGGTGAAGTCAAGTTTGAAGAACACAGACACTGAAGTCAGAGAGGGGGTCCGAAAATAGTGCTACCACTTGTGGATAGAAATAGTATCACCATTATTGGTCGCTATCTACCAAGCATAATTTTTGATATTCTCTGCTGCTTCTGCTTCTCACATAAACCCTGAGAAGTGCATGCACTGCCAATTCTCAGATGTAAAAACTGAAGCACAGAACAGTTAATTAATTTCCCCAAAGATAATCAGCACTGGAGTCAGGAAGAGAACCAGCACAGTTTAACCCTAGAGATGTGATCACTAGGATAAATTGTTTTTCCATGTTTTCTTCCTTTGAAAGCACCTCCAGAAATTTAGCAAGAAATCTGTGGATTTGACAAATCACTTATATTTTCTGAGCCTCACGTTCTTTACCTGTAAGCTTAGAAAGTTGGGGCTAGAAGATTTCTTGTATTCATTTCAATGTGAAGATCTGAGAATCTATTATTCTTTCCATTATTATTAAATTTCATTGTGTCAACGGTAGATGGCGCTATTGAGTATTGGCTTTAAAACCTGGTTAAAAAACCACTCTTAATTACATAGTTGCATAGTTATCACATAGGTAATAATAATATCACATAGGTAATAGCTACCTGTATATCAGAGCGTGGGAGGTCAGGGGATACCCAGCATATTTATGCATTAAAAGTTTTTTAAGCTCAAAGCTTTTACATTATGGGGGCGCCTGGGTGGCTCAGTGGGTTAAAGCCTCCGCCTTCGGCTCAGGTCTTGATCCCAGGGTCCTGGGATAGAGCCCCGCATCGGGCTCTCTGCTCAGCAGGGAGCCTGCTTCCCTTCCTCTCTCTGTGCCTGCCTCTGCCTACTTGTGATCTCTGTCTGTCAAATAAAATAAATAAAATCTTAAAAAAAAAAGATTTTACATTATGTTTCTTTAAAACTTGAGGAAGGGGGTGCCTGGGTGGGTCAGGGGGTTAAAGCCTCTGCCTTCCGCTCAGGTCATGATTCCAGAATCTCAGCAGGGAGCTCTCTCTGCCTGCCTCTCTGCCTACTTGTGATCTCTGTCCAATAAATAAATAAAATCTTTTTTAAAAATTAAAAAAAAAAACTCTAGGAGGAAAAAAATGACTTAAGTATATAATCCAGGGGCACCTGGGTGGCTCAGTGGGTTAAAGCCTCTGCCTTCGGCTCAGGTCATGATCCCAGGGTCCTGGGATGGAGCCCCTCATCAGACTCTCTGCTCAGCGGGGAGACTGCTTCCTCCTCTCTCTCTGCCTGCTTCTCTGCCTGCCTCTCTGCCTACTTCTGATTTCTGTCTGTCAAATAAATAAATAAATAAATCTAAATAAATAAATAAATAAAATAAAAATAAAATATATAATCCATCTATTGGCCCCCCCTTTTTAATTTTATTTACTGCACTGGAATGTTTTAAAATTATTTATTAATGTTCTAAAATTAACATGACATCCATTTCCTGATTATTTTAAGGGTGAATCATAGCTACAGTTTTGCACTCCAAAGCCCATAATTCTATTTTTTTCATTTATTTATTTTTATTAACATATATTATTTGTTTCAGGGACATAGGTCTGTGATTCATCAGTCTTACACAATTCACAGCACTCACCATCGCACATGCCCTCCCCAATATCCATCAGCACCCCCCACCCCATTTCTCCCACCCACCTCCTCTCCAGCAACCCTCAGTTTGTTTCCTGAGATTAAGAGTCTCTTATGGTTTGTCTCCCTCTCTGGTTTCATCCCATTTGATTTTTTCCTCTCTTCCCCCATGATCCTCTCTGCCTGCTTTCTCAAATTCCACATATCAGCGAGATCATATGATAATTGTCTTTCTCTGATTGACTTATTTTGCTTAGCATAATACCCTGTAGTTCCATCCACGTCATTGCAAATGGCAAGATTTCGATTTTTGATGGCTGCATAATATTCCATTATATATATACACCATTTATCCATTCATCTCTCGATGGACATCTAGGCTCCTTCCACAGTTTGGCTATTGTGGACATTGCTGCTATTAAACATTGGGGTACACATGCCCCTTCAGATCATGACATTTGTGTCTTTGGGGTAAATACCCAGCAGTGCAATTGCTGGGTAGTACCTTAGCTTTCCTTTCAACTTTTTGAGGAGCCTCCATACTGTTCTCCAGAGTGGTTGCACTGGCTTGCATTCCCACCAACAGTGTAAGAGAGTTCCCCTTTCTCCACATCCTCATCAACATCTGTCACTTGCTGACTTGTTAATTATTATCCATTCTGACTAGTATGAGGTGGTATCTCATTGAGGTTTTGATTTGTATTTCCTTGATGCCAAGTGATGTTGAGCACTTTTTCATGTGTCTGTTGGCCATTTGGATGTCTTCTTTGCAGAAAAGTCTGTTCATGTCTTATGACCATTTCTTGTTTGGATTATTTGTTCTTTGGGTGTTGAGTTTGATAAATTCTTTATAGATTTTGAGTACTAGCCCTTTATCTGATATGTCATGTGCAAATATCTTCTCCCATTCTGTCCGTTGTCTTTTGGTTTTGTTGATTGTTTCCTTTGCTGTGCAAAAGCTTTTTATCTTGATGAAGTCCCAATAGCTCAATTTTGCCCTTGTTCCCCTTGCCTTTGGGGATGTTTCTAGGAAGAAGTTGCTGCGGATTGAAGAGGTTGCTGCCTGTGTTCTCCTCAAAGATTTTGATGGGTTCCTGTGTCACATTCAGGTCTTTCATCCACTTTGAGTCTGTTTTTGTGTGTGGTATAAGGAAACAGTCCAGTTTCATTCTTCTGCATATGGCTGTCCAATTTCCCCAACACCATTTGTTGAAGAGACTATCTTTTTTTCCATTGTCGAAGATTAGTTGATTATGGAGTTGAGGGTCCACTTCTGGGCTCTCTATTCTGTTCCATTGATCTATGTGTCTGTCTTTGTGCCAGTACCATACTGTCTTGATGATTACACCTTTGTAATAGAGCTTGAAGTTTGGAATTTTGATGCCACCAGCTTTGCTTCTCTTTTCAACATTCCTCTGGCTATTCAGGGTCTTTTCTGATAACATATAAATTTTAGGATTATTTATTCCATTTCTGTTGATGGTATTTTGATAGGGATTGCATTAAATGTGTAGATCGCTCTGGGTAGCATAGACATTTTCACAATATTTGTTCTTCCAATCCCTGAGCATGTAATGTTTTTCCATTTCTTTGTGTCTTCCTCAGTTTCTTTCATGAGTATTCTATAGTTTACTGAGTACAGATTCTTTGTCTCTTTGGTTAGATTTATTCCTAGGTATCTTATGGTTTGGGGTGCAATTGTAAATGGAATTGACTCCTTTATTTCTCTTTCTTCTGTCTTGTTGTTGATGTATAAAAATGCAACTGACTTCTGTGCATTGGTTTTATATCCTGCCACTTTACTGAATTCCTGTATTAGTTCTAGCAGTTTTGGGGTGGAGTCTTTTGGGTTTTCCACATAAAGTATCACCATCTTCAAAGAGTGAGAGTTTGACTTCTTTGCTGAATTAGATGCCCATAATTCTATTTTATACTTATTATAGGTATTTAAGCTCCATATACGTCTTCTTTAATTAAATCTGTAGGTAAAAATCTTTTATAATTATTTTTCTCCCTTATGCTTCTAAAATAAGAGATAATATTAATGCTTGCTTTTTTTACTATTTGCTTTTAAATTATGTATTTTTACTTCCCAAAACTGGGTAAAAATGTAGCAATAATCCATATTATACTCAATGGTGAAATATAAGAATCATTTACTTTAAAATCAGGATAAAACAAAGACATCCATTATCACTGTTTCTATTCAGTACTTTTCTAGCTTTCTATAAGAGCAGTTAAAGAAGAAAAAAATAAGCAAAACTTACAGGATTTCAAAAGGAAGAAACAAGGGCACCTGGGTAGTGCAATCAGTAAAGCTTCCGACTCTTGGTTTTGCCTCAGGTCATGATCTCAGGGTCATAATATCAAGCCCCATGTCAGGCTCCAGGCTCAGTGAGGTGTCTGCTAAAGTTTCTCTCTCCCTCTCCCTCTGCCCTTCCCTGTGCTAGCTCTCTCTCTCTAAAATAAATAAATAAAACTTAAAACATAACAAAACAAAAAAAGAAAAGGAAGAAACAAAATTGTACTCATTTTAGGGGTGCTTGAGTGGCTTAAATGGTTTAGAGTCTCAGTTTGGCTCAGGTCATGATCCCAGAGTCCTGGGATCAAGCCCTGCATCGGCTCCCTGCTCCGTAGGAAGTCTGCTTCTCCCTCTCCCACTGCCCTTCCCTCTGCTTGTGCTCCACCCCCTCATAAATAAATAAATAATGTCTCTTCAAAATAAATATACTCACTTGGGAATGGTGCAGTGAACTAAATATATAGGCACCTTCATCATATATATGTGGCTATTCATCTCTTCATTTGTCTCCCAGAAGTAAAAGGCCCAACTCATATTTTTAGGTCTTAGACTTAAGGCATCACCATTTGACTTGGTTTTGGTCAGCTAGACATAGCTCATAAGAATCCTATCCGAAAGTGTGTTGTATGAGAAAACATGTTTTTGGAGAACTTTAACTTATGCTCTCATTGGTAGTGGTAGAGGCACCATAAAGAAATCAATTCTACCAGAATTAATCCATAGGTTCAATGCAATTTCAATCAAAATACCCACAGAGATTTTATGGAATTTGACAAACTAATCCTAAAATCCATATTTAAGACCAAAGTTCTAAGAATAGTTAGATAATTTTGAAGGCAAATGCCAAGGGATTTATTCTACTAGGAAGCCAGACACACTAAGGTTATAACACAGTTATTAAAAGACAGACGTAGATGACTAGATCAATGAAATAGGATAGAGAGATGCAGGATAGACCAACCTGAAACATGAACAAGGCAATGCAGGAAGGATGAATTATTCAATAAATGGTGCTTTAATAATTGGTTATCTCTTTGAAACAAAAACCCAATTCATTTTAAAAAATCAGATCAGGTAGAATAAAGATGCAAATAATAATAGCAAACACTTACCTGATGCCTCTTACGTACCTGCTATAGTTTTAAGCATTTTACATATACCAGCTCTTATTCCTCCTAACAGCCCTATGTAGTAGGTACTGTTAATATCATCTCATTTCATAAATGAGGAAACTGAAGGAAAAGAGGTTAGTTAAATTGTCTCAGAGCCCTAAGTAGAAGAGCTGTGGTTTGAACTTAGGTAATCTGCCTCTTCACTCTGTTTTAGTATGTTATACACTGATACACTATACTGCCTTCCTTTCACACATCTTTTTTTTTTTTTAAGATTTTATTTCTTTAATTAGAAGAGAGCAGAGGGAAAGGCAATAGGAAAGGGAGAGAGGGAATCTCAAGCAAACTCCGCGCCAAGCATGGAGCCCCATGCAGGACTCTGTCTCACGACCCAAGATCATAACCTGAGCCAAAATCAAGAGTTGGATGCTTGCGGCACATGGGTGGCTCAAGTCATTAAGTGTCTGCCATCAGCTCAGGTCCAGAGCCCTACGTCAGTCTCCCTGCTCACCGGGAAGCCTGCTTCTCCCTCTCCCCCTCCCCCTGCTTAGGTTCCCTCTCTCATTGTGTTTCTCTGTGTCAAATAAATAAATAAAATCTTAAAAAAAAAAAAAAGGAAAAAGAGTTGGATGCTTAACTGACTGAGTCACCCAGATGCCCCTAGGAGGGACAGATTTCTTAAACAAGATTCCGAAAGTGCTTATCCTAAAAGAAAAGATTAATAATTGAATTTAAGATCTTTTTTTCATCAAAAGACCACAAAGATAGCAAAAATACAAGCTACAAATGTGAAAGATACATATCTACACTAAAGAACTATGATTAATAAGAAAAAAAAGGAAACAATACAATGGAAAAATAGATAAGTGACAGTCATTTCACAAAAGAGGAAACTTGAACTGTCAATAAACATTTAAATATTCTCAAGGTTAAAAAAATGGGCGAAGGGGCCCCTGGGTGGCTCGGTTGGTTAAGCAACTGCCTTCAGCTCAGGTCATGATCCTGGAGTTCCAGAATCGAGTCTGGCATTGGTCTCCCTGCTCAGGGGAGAGTCAGCTTCTCCCTCTGCCCTTCCACCATCTCATGCTCTCTCTAATGCTCTCTCTCTCTCTCTTTCAAGTAAATAAATAAATAAAATCTCTAAAAAAGTGGGGGGGGGCAAAGGATATGAATAGAGTTCTCCAAAGAAAGATAATAGTCAATAAGCACATGAAAGGATGTCCAACATCATTAATCATCAGCAAAATGAAAATCAAAGCCATACTAAAATGCCACCTCACACCCACTAGGATGGCTATACCAAAGAACAAAGAATAACAAGTGAGAGAGGGTTGTGTAGAAATTTGAGACTTCCTATACTGCCAGTGGGAAGGTTGAAGTGGTGCCGTGGTCTGGAAAACAGCTCCTCAAACATAGAGTTTCTCAGCTACTAAACATAGAGCAACCATATGATGCAGCACTTTTCCATCTAGGAGAAATGAAAATGTATGTCCACATAAAAATTTATATATGAACATTCATAATGGTATTATTTGCAATAGCCAAAAAATGGAAACAGTCCCAATGTTCACCAACTGATGAATAAGTATATACCATGCAACAGAATATTATTATTAATATTACTGATACATGCTACAACATGGATGAACCTTAAAAACATGCTACATGGAAGAAGCCAGTCATAAAGGACCACGTATGATTCCACTTATATGAAATATCCAGAATAGGTACATCTATAAAGATAGAAAATAGGTTAGGGCTGGGGGGCAGAAGTGGCGGGGAGGAGTGGAAGA
The DNA here is from genome assembly GCF_002288905.1 of Enhydra lutris kenyoni. Classification (NCBI taxonomy): domain Eukaryota; kingdom Metazoa; phylum Chordata; class Mammalia; order Carnivora; family Mustelidae; genus Enhydra; species Enhydra lutris. The sequence continues at coordinate 26,576,790 of NW_019154092.1, forward strand.
GTTGGAAGGTTATGGCTATGGACTGCCAGGCTTCTTTTGGGGGGTGATAAAAAATATTCTAAAATAATTGTGATTATGATACATAACTCTGTGAATGTGCTAAAAATCCACTGTATTGTATGATTTAAGTGAATGAATTGTATGTTATATGAATTATATTCATATAATATAATATATATGTATATATATTCATATAATATAATATATGTAATATATATGTATTATATCTCAATACACTTGTTACTTAAAGAAAGTGCAATTGCAATAATTTGCGTTAAAAGATTAGAGATGGGGAAAACCATTACAAGTTGTGTTATAAAGTTTGATAACAACAAAACCATAAATGGAAAGAAATTCTAGTCATGGTTCTTCCACTGTTTAGTTCTAAGATCTTGGAATACTAGTCACTTAACCATTATGATCTCAAGAATCATCTCCTGTAGATTAAGGGTTGTATGAATGCTAGTAACTCATGATTCTAAACAATGGTTCTTAACTTTTAAGATCACAGCTGATAAACATCAGAGGCATTCTGGTGTAAATCAGGAACAAAGTACTGTTAATTACTACTAATATTTAGTATTATTCTGAAAATTTGGGCAAATGAAATAAAAATAAGTAGTATAAATATTGGGAAAGAAAATCAGGTTGTTATATACTCAGAAAACCCAGACAATTTTACTGAAAGAAAAAAAAAAAACCTTTGAGAATAAAAATATTCAACTCCTAAGTTCATAAAATCAATAGAAATGAATAAGAATAACCTAATTAAAATGTGTATATATATATATATATATATTTATATATATATATATATAACATTCAAATCCACACTCCTGAATTAGGAGGTTATCTCAATTAATGAAAATTTCAGTTATTTTTCAAATATTTGGGATTCTTTTTTGATTTGTTTCTATTATTAATTCATAATTTAATGCCATCGTGGTCAGAATATACTTTGTATGAATGTATAATTTTAAATTATTGTGAGTTGGTTTAAGGCTCAGAATATGGTCTGTTTTGGTAAATGTTCTGTGCATACTTGATAAAAGTTATGTATTCTGCTCTTGTTGGGATGATGTTCGCTAAATGTTCATTAGGTAACTGATGGGTCATGTTCTTCAAGTCTTCTACATCTTTGCCTTGTATTCTTATATCTGTTAAATTTATCTGTTATCTTATTATCTGTTTATTCTTAGGGCTGCTGTAACAAAAGATTGTCACAAACTGAGTGACTTAAAAACAACAGAAATTTATTTTTGCATAGCTTTGGAGTCTAGAAGTCCAAAATCAAGGTGTCAGCAGGGCCATACTCCCTTTGAAGGCTCTAAAAAAGACTCCTCTTCTTCTTCCCTTTTCCAACTTATTTTGGATACTGACAATCCTTGGCATTCCTTGGCTTGAGGCAACTGTAGTCTCTGACTCTGGTATTACTTGGATTGCTTCTCCATGTCTCTGCGTCTTCAAATCTCTCCCTCCTTATAAAGACAGCACTCATTGAATTTAGGGCCCGCTGTAATCCAGTGTGACCTCATCAACTTGATCACATCTGCAAAGATCCTATTTCAAATAAGGTCACATTTATAAGTATAGAGGTTAGGACTTCAGCACATCTATTTTGTGGATGCTCTTGAACCCACAACACTGTCCTTATATCTATTTTTATATCCTTACATCTATCCTCATAGAAGGATATGTCCCTCTGTATCTTTAGACTTAAAGTGAATTTTTTTGGTGGATATCTATTAATAATTGAGAGAATATATCTATAAATTAATAATCAGAGATGGAAATCTCTGACTATAACTGTAGATTGGTCTATTCCTCATTTCAGTTCTACCAGTTTTTGCTTTATGTAATCTGAAGCTCTCTATTTGGTACATTAACATTTAGTATTGTAAGTCCTCTTGATAAACAGGCTTCTTTAGTTAAGAACGCACACTTGTCATTGCTCCTATCCAGCATACTACTGAAGGTCTTAGTTAGTATAATAAGGCACGAAAGAAATATATGGTTTTTGGATCACAAAGAAAAGTAAAATAAGTCATCATTTGGCAGATGCTATTATTTAGAGAGAAATTTATATTATTATCATAGAAAAATTATTTACAACAGAAAAAGTTCTACAGGTTTGCTAGAAAAAAGATAAAAAAATCAATTGTGTTTTCACATACCAGCAACAGATAACTAGAAAATAGACATTTGAAAAGTTACATTTTTCTTAAAGATTTTATTTATTTATTTGACAGAGAGAGAGATCACAAGTAGGCAGAGAGGCAGGCAGAGAGAGGGGGAAGCAGGCTCCCTGCTGAGCAGAGAGGCCGATGCAGGGGCTTGATCCCAAGACTCTGGTATCATGACCTGAGCCAAAGGCAGAGGCTTAACCACTGAGCCACCCAGGCGCCCCAAGATACATTTTTCAATAGCAATTAAATATTTGACCTCATTGGAATCTATATAGTATATATTTGTGTGTATGACATACACAGAAGTTTTAACATGGAAGTATATTTTGAAAAAACTGCAAAACTTTATTGAAAACTTTTTTTGAAAAGCTAAATAATTTTAAAAGAATACTTAAGTAAATAGATATACTTTGTTTGTGGACTATGAAGATGACAGTTCTTCCCAAATTAATCTGTAAATTCAATTCTAAATTTAAGAATATGAGGAATCACAAAAGAAGAAATCAGTAAATTTTTACAACTTCAAAATTTAAAACTCTTATTTAGCAAAAAATATAATATTCAGAAAATAACATGACAGGAAGAAATATTTATCATAAATATAACAAAAAGCAAATATGTTTCAGGGTGCCTGGGTGGTGCAGTCTGTTCAACGTCAGACTTTTGGCTTAGGTCATGATTGCGTTAGTTGTGGAATTGAGCCCCATGTCAGGCTCCACACTGAGCGCAGAGTTGGCTTGGGCTTCTCTCTCCCCTTCTCACTCTGCCCCCACCTCTCTCTAAAATAAATAAATAAATCTTAAAAAAATAAAGCAATCACGTTTCTCATATGTAGTTTCAATAAAACCTTTCTGTGAGAAACATATTTGCTTTTTGTTATATTAATGATAAATCTTCCCTCCTTTTTGTTCTTTTTTTTTTTAAGATTTTATTTATTTATTTGACAGACAGATCACAAGCAGGCAGAGAAGCAGGCAGAGAAAGAGAGGGAAGCAGGCTCCCCGCCAAGCAGAGAGCCCGATGCGGGGCTCGATCCCAGGACCCCAGGATCATGACCTGAGCCGAAGGAAGATGCTTTAACCCACTGAGCCACCCAGGCGTCCCCTATCTTTTTGTTCTTATGCATCTCTCAAATCAGTCTCACTTCTTTCCATCCTCAGTTATTGCCTCACTTTCCTGTTTTATTATACCTCACCTCAATTTTTCTTTTATTTCTATCCATAACTTTATTTTTTATTTTTTAAATTTTTTATTTTTTATTTTTTATTTATTTTTATTTTTTTAAAAGATTTTATTTATTTATTTGGCAGAGATCACAAGTAGGCAGAGAGGCAGGCAGAGAGAGACAGGGGGAAGCAGGCTCCCTGCTGAGCAGAGAGCCTGATGTGGGGCTCGATCCCAGGACTCTGAGATCATCACCTGAGCCGAAGGCAGAGGCTTAACACACTGAGCCACCCAGGTGCCCCCATTAAATTTTTTATTTTTTAAATTTCTTTTCAGTGTTCCAGAATTCATTGTTTATGCACCACACCCAGTGATCCATGCAATACACGCCCTCCACAATACCCACCACCAAGTTCACCCAACCTCCCACCCTGCTCCCCTCCAAAACCCTCAGTTCCTCAGAGTCCGAAGTCTCTCATGGTTCATCTCCCCTTCCAGTTTCCCCCAACTCCCTTCTCCTCTCCATCTCCCATGCCCTCCATGCTATTCCTTATGCTCCACAAATAAGCGAAACCATATGATAATTGACTCTCTCTGCTTGACTTATTTCACTCAGCATAATCTCTTCCAGTCCTGTCCATATTGATACAAAAGTTGGGTATTCATCCTTTCTGATGGAGGCATTGTACTCCATAGTATATATGACCTCAATTTTTCAAAAGCCCTTAATTTCACTTTCAGCCTCCAGTCTTACCCAGCTTCAGTTACATTCTCTAGAGTGAACTCTCTAAAATGTGTATCTAAACATGTGATTCACTTCCATAAAAATTTTCAGTGGCTCCCCATAATCCAAATCCCTGGCATGACACATTAGGATATATTTTCACCTCACCTTTGTCCTCCTACCAGTCTCTTGCCCCCCAAATGCATTCTGCTCAAATTTCACCTTCTCATGAGATAGAATTCTGACTTTAAAGTTTAGCAGTAACGTGTACTTCTACATGTTTCATAGCATACTTTAGTATAGAATCTATCTCATTGTAATATAATCATTTGTTTTCTTATTTGTTCCCTCATCTAAAGTTTTAGTTTTTTGAGAGCAAGTACATAGTAGGCACTCATTTCATCACCCATGTAAGATAAACAAGACACAGATATAAAGAGAGAAATCATGGAAGTTTTACTTGGCAACTCTGTAAATTAATATCCCACTTTTTTTTTTAAAGACTTTATTTATTTGACAGATCACAAGTAGGCAGAGAGGCAGGCAGAGAGGAGGAAGCAGGCTCCCCAGTGAGCAGGGAGCCAAATGTGGGGCTCAATCCCAGGACCCTGAGATCATGACCTGAGTTGAAGGCAGAGGTTTTAACCCACTGAGCCACCCAGGCGCCCCAATATCCCACTTTTGAAAAGCAATTTAGTGGCATGTATCAAGAGCTATGGAAGAAGTGTTCATAGTCCTGCACAAATTGGTTTAGAATAAGGCCAAGAGTCCTTCTGTAATCATAGCATGACTACTCAAAGTTTGAACCATATAGGCTGCTCTCCATGGTTCTGAACTATATTTGACCCTCAAGACACAAGTTCACTAATATCTCCTGTGTAATCTTTCCCCAAATGTGAAGCAGAGAAGGAAAGAGAGGTAATAAGAAAGAAATGTAAAATACAGATGAAGAGAGGTTGTTACAAAGGCATACTTAGAGATTAGATTAGAAGAAGGAGATTTATTTTGAGATTATTTTCAAATAGTTTCAGCTGCAAAATTCCACTGTAAAAGAATCACTGCAAGGGAACCAATAGAATGAAAAGACAACATATGAGATGGGTGAACATATTTGCGAACCATATATCTAACATGTCTTACAACTCAATAGCAAGGAAACTTAATAACTAATAAAATGGGCTAAGGACTTGAATAGACATTTCTCAAAAAAAAAAAAAATATATATATATATATATATAAATAATCAACAGGCACATGAAAAAATGATGAATGTTACAAATCATCAGGGAAATCCAAATCAAAACCAGAATGAGATAACACCTCATACCTTTCGGGATGACTATTATCAGAAAAACAAAAGACAAGTGTCAGCAAAGATATGAAGAAGTTAGAACTCTGTACATTGCTGGTGGGAATGCAAAATGGTACAGCTACAATTGAAGACGGTATAGAAGTTCCTCAAAAAATTAAAAACAGGGGTGCCTGGGTGGCTCCGTGGGTTAAAGCCTCTGCCTTCAGCTCAGGTCATGATCCCGGGGTCCTGGGATCGAGCCCCACATTGGGCTCTCTGTTCAGCAGGGAGCCTGCTTCCCCTTCTCTCTCTGCCTGCCTCTCTGCCTACTTGTGATCTCTGTCTGTCAAATAAATAAATAAAATCTTTTAAAAAAATTAAAAACAATTACAATGTGATCCAACAATCCCAGTTCTTGGAAACTATACTAAAAAATTAAAATTAGGGGGTGCCTGGGTGGCTCAGAGGGTTAAAGCCTCTGCCTTCGGCTCGGGTCATGGTCTCGGGGTCCTGAGATCGAGCCCCTCATCGGGCTCTCTGCTCAGTGGGGAGCCTGCTTCCCCCTCTCTCTCTGCCTGCCTCTCTGCCTGCTTGTGATCTCTGTCAAATAAATCAATAAAATCTTTAAAAAAAATTAAAATTAGGATCTTGAAAAAATGTTAGCACACTGATGTCCCACATAGCTCTATTCATATTAGCCAAGATATGGAAATAAACTAAATGTCCATTGACTGATGAATTAATAAAGACAATATGGTATATACGTAGAGTGGAATATAATTCAGCCTTAAAAAGAAAATTCTGCAACATGCAAAAATATGGATGAATCTTGAGGACATTTTGCTAAATGGAATAAGCCAACCACAGAAAGACAAATACTGCATGATTTCTCTTACATGAGGTATCTAAAAATTCACAGAAGTGAAGAGTGAAGTGGGGGTTGGCAGGGGCTTAAGGAAGAAAGAAATGGGGAGTTACTAATAAATGGGCATAAAGTTTCAGCCAAGCAAGATGAATGTGCCCTAGAGATCTGCTGCACATATGGTCATCAGTAATATATGGCACACTTAAACATTTGTTAAGAGGACAAGATCTCGTGTTAAATATTCTTAAAATAAAATTTAATGTAAAAATAAAATAAAATAAAAATGAAGTTGTTTGCCTAATAATACAACCTTGAAATATACAAAGCTAATATTTGAAGAATTAGGGAAAAACCAAATCTTTTTAATAATTGACAAAACAAGCAAAAAGGGTCAATAAGGTGAATAAGGCAATTTAAAAAATTGACCTACCTATTACATAAAACATAGTACAATAAAATACAGTCCAACAACTGTAGAATACACATTCTTTGGAAATACACATGGAAAAATTATTCAGATAACTCATATGCTAGGTCGGAAATCAAGAAATCAAATATCGGGCACCTGGGGGCTCAGTCTGTTAAGCGTCTGCCTTCAGCTCAGGTCATGATCTCAGGCTCCTGGGATGGAGCTCTGCATCAGGCACCCGCTCATCAGGAAGCCTGCTTCTCCTCTGCCCTTGCTCCTCGCCCCCTGCTCATGATCTTGCTCTCTGTCAAATAAATTTTAAAAAAATCAATTATCAAAGATTACAATCATAGAGAGTATATTCTTTATTGAGAAATTAAGCTAGAAATAAATAACAGGTAACTAGTGAATTGACAAATCCATGGAGATTTCATACTTATAAATAATTCCTGGCTAAATAGAATGAAATTTGAAAAATTCTGAACTAAATGGTAAGGAAAATATATCATCTCAAAGTTACGGAACTCAGCTAAAGTAGTGTTTAGAAGGACATTTGAGACTTAAATATTTAAAAATAAAAGAAATGCTGGCAGTCAACTATTTATGCATCCATCTAAAGGAGCTAAAAGAAAATTAGCAAATTAAATCTAAAGAAAATAAGAAGGAAATAATACAGATAAGATCAGAAATCAAAAAAATAGAAAACAAATTAGGGTAATTCAACAAGACAAAATGTTTATCTTTGAAGTTTTTTTTTTTTTTTAAGATTTTATTTATTTATTTATTTATTTGACAGAGCACAAGTAGGCAGAGCAGCAGGCAGAAGGAGAGAGAGAAGCAGGCTCTCTGCTGAGCACGGACCCCGATGGGTTTGATCCCAGGACTCTGGGATCATGATCTAAGCCCAAGGCAGCCGTTTAACCAACTGAGCCACCCAGGCACCCCTATCTTTGAAGTTTTTATTAAGTCTTTTGCAGGGTTGCCTGGGTGGCTCAGCCGTTAAAGTTAAGCATCTGCCCGCAGCTCAGGTCTTGATCTCAGGTCTTGGGATCAACCCCCACTTTGCATCAGGATACCTGCTCAGTGGGAAGTCTGCTTCCCCCTCTCCCTCTGCTACTTCCCTGTTTGTGCTCTCTCTCTCTCTCTCTCTCTCTCTCTCTCTCTCTCTCTGTTTCTTTCTCTCAAATAAATAAGTAAAATGTTTAAAACAAACAAACCTTTGCAAGATGTAACAAGAAAAAAGGTAGAAGGTACATATATAAGCATGAAAACGCAGACAAAAAGATGTGAAAGACAGGGGCGCCTGGGTGGCTCAGTGGGTTAAAGCCTCTGCCTTTGGCTCAGGTCATGATCCCAGCATCCTGGGATTGAGCCCCCGCGTCGGGCTCTCTGCTCAGCAGGGAGCCTGCTTCTCCCCTCTCTCTCTCTGCCTGCCTCTCTGCCTGCTTGTGATCTCTGTCTGTTAAATAAATAAATAAAATTTAAAAAAAAAAAGATGTGAAAGACATTAAAAAGATAATCAGAGAATGAATTGTGTTAATACATTTGAATATTTAGATCAAACGAACAAATCCTTTATAAAATGGGAACCACAGAAACAGAATATGTGTATAATAGTATACTATTAAAGAAACTGCATCTGTAATTTAAAAAAAATTCTCACAGAGCAAACTCAAGTCCCAAGTGGCATTATTAGTAAATTCTATCTAAAATGTTAGGAAAAAATGTATCCTAAACTCTTCTAGATAAGTGAGAAAGAATACTTCCCAACTCATTTTACCTAACCACCATAACATTGATATCAAAATCTGACAGTTACAAAAACAAGGAAATTCTGGTTTATTCACAAACATAGGTGCAAAAATTGTAAAGAAAATGTTAACAAATTAAATATATATAGATAAAAAAAGGTGTTGACATGATAACCAAGTTGGGTTTATTCCAAGGAACATAAAGTTCATTTAACATTTGTAAAACCAGTCATTGTAACCTACCACAGTAACAAAACAAAGGAGAGAAATTACTCAATAATTTCAATTGATCCTAAAAAACATTTGGTAAAATTTAATATCCCTTCATATGAAAATACCTATTGATGCTAAAAACTGTCAGCAAATAAGGAAAAATGATATACTCTATCTGATAAGAGGTATCTACCAAACTCCTAAAGAAAATATATTTGATGATGAAATACTCAAAGCCCTCCTGGGAAAAAGAAAAGGATGTCCACTGTCACCACTTTTATTCACCATTTTACTTGATATAAACTATGTAATTAAGAAAGAAAAACAAGAGCCACAGAGAATGGAAAGAAAGGATAAAACTCATTATTCACGGGTGATATAATTGTGCACATGAAAATCAGAACATTGCAACAGAAATTTGCAGAACAACGCAGAACATCATTTTTGCATCAAAAAATCAGTAAGTGATTTTAACAAGGTCACTGGATATAAGGTCAGTATATATAAAAATCACATGTATTTCTATATACTAGGAAAAAAAACTGCATAATACAATCTAAAAAATTAATAAAATGTTAAAACAATGTAATTTACAGTTTCATCAAAAGACATCAAATACTTAAGGAAAAAAATTAATGAAAGCTATCCAAGACCTATATTCAGAAAATAACAAAACATCACAGAGAAAAATTAAAGAAGATTCAAATAAATCAAGGTTGGTTAATAAATCAAGGTTATAAATCAAATAAATCTTCATGGATTTGAGAACTCCATATTTTAAAGATGACAATTCTTTGCATATTAAAGAAAAATTTTTGCAGAAATAGAAAATTTAGTAAAACTGGTTCTAAAATGTATATCAAAGGGGTGCCTGGGGGCTCAGTTGGTTAAGCACCTGACTTTAGATCAAGTCATGGTCTCAGGCTCCTGAGATCGAGCCTCACATTAGGTTTCCTGCTCAGGGGGGAGACTGCTTCTCCCTCTCCCTCTGCCCCTACCGTGCTCATCCCTCTCTTAAATAAATAAAAAATATAATAAAACAAGGGTGAGTGGGTGACTCAGTCAGTTAAGCTTCTGCCTTCAGCTCAGGTCATGATACTGGAGTCCTGGGATCAAGCCCCGTGTCTGGTTCCCTGCTCAGCTGGGAGCCTGATTCTCCCTCTCTCTCTCTCTGCCCCTCCCTTGCTTCTGTGCTCTCTCTCTCAAACAAATAAAACCTTTAAGTAAATAAATAAAATATAAAAATGCAAAATATAAAAATATAAGTATAAAAAAGATTTTGTCATGCTATTTAAAAAATAATAATAAATAGTTTATATCAAATATCAAAAGCTAAAGGGCTAAGAAAAATTCGATATCAAAGAAAGAAGACAAAGTTGAGAATTTACACTATCAGATATCAAAACTAATTTTTAAATACAGGTATAAAAACAGTATGGTATTGATTCAAACATAGAAAATGGATCAGCAGATCAGAACACGATTTTCAAAAACAGACATCAAAAATCTATGCCAGATGCTCATACTTGAACATCTAAGAGAGAAAAAAAAACCTTTTTTAAAAATATAACAGGAGAATATGCCGAAGACTTCAGGATATGCAGATTTCCTAAAGCATAACACAAGACATATACCGAAAGAGATTACTAAATTGGACTTGACTAAAATTAAAATTTCTCTTCAACAAATATACTATGAAGAGAGTGAAAATGCAAATCAGAGAAGAGGAGATGATATTCACAATATAGATGTATGACCAAAAAAACCCTTGTATCCAGAGCATATTTGGAACTTCTACAGATCAGTAGGGAAGACCGACAATGCAATTTTTAAATAGGCAAATGATTTGAACTGGTGCTTCACCAAAGAGGACATCCAAATGCCTAATAAGCAAATAAAAGGGTGCTCCACATCAGTTGTCACACAACATACTGGCTAACATTATGCCATTGCCAGTTCTTGGGTGTTAACAATAATCAGGAGTAACTGGAACTCCTATATTCTGCTATGGGAGGTTAAGGAGATTCAGCCCCATTGGCTATGGCTGCTCTTTACACCTAGAATTCTGGAAACTAAATCCACTACTGGCCTGCTTATCTGGACCAGAACCCTGAGAGAAACCCTATATCTCATTTATGTAATAAAGCCAAACACACTTTTACAGACCCAGCAATTCCATTCAAATACATATTGAACACATAGGGATATGTGCGTCGAAAGATTTGTACAAGAAAGGTCATGGGAGGGGAGCCTGGGTGGCTCAGCGGGTTAAAGCCTCTGCCTTCGGCTCCAGTCATGATCCTAGGGTCCTGGGATCGAGCCCCATATTGGGCTCTCTGCTCCACAGGCAGCCTGCTTCCTCCTCCCTCTCTCTCTGCCCGCCTCTCTGCCTACTTGTGATCTCTATCTGTCAAATAAATAAATAAAATCTTTAAAAAAAAAAAACTAGGGTCGTAGGAGTTTATTGATAATAGCTCTAAACTGGAAAAACTGAAAATGACTATTGACAATGGAATGGATAAATTGGGGTATATTCGCATGATACAATAATATACAAAAGGAATGAACTAATCCTACATGTACAAAGACATACTATATGATTCCATGTTTATGAAATTTTTTAAAATAGGCAAAATTAACTATAGTGACAGATGTTAGAAAAGTGGTAAACTTTGGTGAAGAAGCTTCTGGGTGTTGGTAGTGTTCTTGATCTTAACGTAGGGAGCGATTGCATAGATGTATTTGTTTATAAGAGTTCAGTGATCTATAAGTTTAAATTTATATGTTTTGCTTGATATTTTTTAATTTTACTTTTTTAAACTTATCCCCCAAAACACACGTCAAGGTGACATAAGTTTTTTCCAAGATTTTCCCTACAAGTTTTATAGTTTTTAGCTTTTATGTTTAGATGTATGATCCATTTCAAGTAAACTTTGTAAATGGTTCAAGACAAAGTCAACATTATTTTTTTTCATAAGGATATCAAGTTATTAAAACATCATTTGTTAAAAGTACTTCCCTTTCCTACTGAACTGCCTTGGCAACTATGTAGAAAATCAATTCGCCATATATCTGACTTTCTAATTCTGGAATCTTTATTCTGTACCATCGTGATTACTCTAACTTTATAGTAGGTCTTGAACTCAGGTTGCTGAAGTCGTCCAATTTTGTCCTTTTTGTTTTAAAATTACTTTGTTCCATAGCACCTATCAATAAATATTCCTAGAATGAGCATTTGAAAATTTTTACTTTGGATATTCGAAGTCATATTTAGAATCAGCTCATTAATTTCTGCAAAAAATAACCCCACTAGAATGATGTTGGGATCTTTTGCCTCTCTACGTCAATCTGGGGAGAACTAAGAGTTTAACAATATTGAACAGAGCATATTTCACCATTTATTTAGGTCTTTAATTTCTCTCAGCAAAGAGACTTCCAGTGAGCGTCTTGCATATCTTTTAATTTATTCCTAGGTGTTTAATATTTTGTAGTAGTATTGTGAATGAAATATTTTCCTTTCCAATTTCCAATTGTTTGCTACTAGCGTATAAAAATATAATTGTCTTTTGTGTATTGACCTTTTACCTTATGACCTTGCTAAACTCCTTTATTTCTAGCTGGTGTTCTTTAGCATTTTATAAGTAAACAATCACTTTTTTTAAAGATTTTATTTATTTATTTGACAGACAGAGATCACAAGTAGGCAGAGGCAGGCAGAGAGAGGAGGAAGCAGGCTCCCCACTGAGCAGAGAGCCTGACGCGGGGCTCGATCCCAGGACCCCAAGACCATGACCTGAGCCAAAGGCAGAGGCTTAACCCACTGAGCCACGCAGGTGCCCCAGTAAACAATCACTTAATCAACAAAGATAGCATTATTCATCCCTGATTTTCATGTTTTATATTTATTTTTCTTTCCTTAATGCAATGACTAAGACTTCCATCACAAGGTTGAATAGGGTAATGAAGAAGAGTGTCCTTTACTTGATCCTGAACTTTAGAAGGAAAGCATTCACTATTTAACCATTGGTTGTGTTCATGACTCAGGTGTTAAATGAATCACGAGTGCATATTGAGATTGATCTAACACTTTTTCCGCATCTGTTGAAATGATGTTATTTTTATTCTCTATTCAGGTAATATGGTGAATGATACTGACTTTCCAAATGTTATACCAATTTTGCATTCCATGGTAGAACTCTACTTGATCATGATATATTTTCCTTTTTGTGTATTGTTGGCTTTTATTGACTAATTATTAATAATTTTTAAGTATTTGTTCATGAAAGATGTTAGTCTTCAATTTTATTTATTTTTTATATTTGTCTGGTTTGTGGTTATGCTGGCCATATAAGACAAATCAGTAACTGTTTTTTCTTCCTCTGTTTCTAAAAGAGTTTATGTAAGATTGGTGTTATCTTTCTTGAATATATCAGTATTCACCATTGACACTGGGGCTTTCTTCATGGAAAGGTTTTTGATGAAAAAGTCAATTTCCTTAACAGATAGGTAGTTCTCTCTTATCTCTGTTTTGCCTTCCATGGTTTTAGTTACCTCTAGTCCGTTGCAGTATGGAAGCAGATGACCCTCTTTCTGACATGGTCAGAAGGTCAGTAGTAGCCCAATGTTATGTCACAATGCTTCCATCACTCATCTCACTTCATCTCATCACACAGGCATTTCGTCATCTCACATCATCATGAGAAGCATGAATATGATATAATAAGATATTTTGAGAAAGAGCAAGAAACCACATTCACATAACTTTTGTTACAGTATTAGTGTAATTATTCTATTTTATTAGCTCTTGCTAATATCTTGCTGTGCCTAATATGATTTAAACTTTGTCACAGGTGTGTATGTATAGAAAAAACAGGAGATGTATAGAGCTTGGTACTATCCTCAGTTTCAGCCACTGTGTGTTTTGGAGCATAGACCCTGAAGATGAGGGGACTACTGTATAGCAGGATTGAAATATTATTTCATCTTTATCAGTTTTAGTAAGTTATATTTTTCTAGGAACTTTTCCATTTTATATAATGCATCAAATGTATTGGTAAAATGTTTTAATAATATCTTCTTATTGTTACTTCAATGTCTATAGGATCTATGGTAATTACTGTATCATTCTTATTATTGATGGTATTGTATTATTTCTTTTTTCCCCTTGATTACTTTTCTAAGGCTTGATGATTCTAACCTTTTTAGCATTACTAGCAAATAATGTAAAATCAACTCTTATATTTATTAACTTTCTCTCTTGTTTGAAGTGTCCTATTACATTGATCTCTGCTCTTTGCTTTATTTCCTGTCTTCTACACTTTTAGGGTTTGCTTTGCCCTTCTGTTTTTAAGGTTGTTAAGGTAGAATCTTAGATCACTGATCTTAGACCTTTCTTCTATTTATTTATTTATTTTTTTAAGTTAACTCTATGTCCAACGTGGAGCTCTAACGTCTCACCTGGGGATCAAGAGTTGCATGCTCTATCAAGAGTTGCATGTAGTAGCCTGAGCACCAACTGAGCCACTTAGGTGCCCCAGACCTTTCTTCTATTTAATATAGGAATTTAAAGCTATAGGGTTGTCTAGGTGGCTCAGTTGGTTGAGCATCCAGCTCTTGATTTCAGATGGAGTCATGATCTCAGGGTTGTGAGATCAAGCCCCACATCAAGCCTGGCATTGGAGCTTCATGCTCAGCAGTGAGTCTGCTGGAGATTCTTTCTCTCCCTTCCCTCTGTCCTCTCTCCCTGCTTGTGTGTGCACGCTCTCTCTCTCTCTTTCTCTCTCTCTGTCTCAAAAAATAGAACTTAAAAAAAAAAAAAGAAAAAGAAAAAGAATTTAAAGCTATGAATGTTTCTCTGAGTACTGCCTTAGTTGCATCCTTCCCAGAATAGCTATCTTGTATTTTCATTGTTACTCAGTTTGAAATATTTTCCAATTTTCTGTCTTTTCTTATTTGATCTATGGACACTTAGAAATTTGTTTTTTAATGTCTTTTTTTTTTCAAAGATTTTATTTATTTAGTTGACAGAGAGAGGAGTGCCCGAGCAGGCTGAGCAGAAGAGGGAGAGGGAGAAGCAGAATCCCTGCAGAGCAGGGGGAGCCCAGTGTGGGACTTCATCCCGGGACGCTGGGATCATGACCTGAGCTCAAGGCAGTTGCTTAACCAACTGAGCCACCCAGATGCCCCGTTCTTTAACTTCTAAATATTTGAGGTTTTCCAAGTAGTATGGATTGAGCATTTGTGTCCTCCCAAAATTCATACGTTGAAGCCCTAACCTCCAGTGTAGCTATATTTGAAGATGGGACTCTAAGAAAGTAATTAAGGTTAAATAAGGTTTTAAAAAAAAAGTTAAATAAGGTCATAAGGGTGGGGTGCTGATCCAGTAGGACTATCGTGTCCTTCTATTTTTTTTCAATATTTTATTTACTTATTTGACAGAGATCACAAGTAGACAGAGAGGCAGGCAGAGAGAGAGAGAGGGAAGCAGGCTCCCTGCTGAGCAGAGAGCCCGATGTGGGACTCGATCCCAGGACCCTGAGATCATGACCTGAGCCAAAGGCAGCAGCTTAACCCACTGAGCCACCCAGGCGCCCTAGTGTGTCCTAAGAAGAGACATCAGAGAGCCCTCTCACCTCTCCTCTCTCTTCTCATGCATCCATATGAGGACATAGTACAAGTTGGCTATGTACAAGCCAAGAGGAGAGGACTCACCAGAAACCAAATTTGCTGGCACCTTAATCTTTAAGCCACCTACTCTATGGTATTTTGTTGTAGTAGCCTGAGTAACCTAATATACCAAGCCCTCGTTTGTGATTTCCAATTTAATACTTCTGTAGTCAAATAGCATTTTCTACATGATTATGATTGACTCATTAGATAGTTTTTAATGAGTCAATGTCTTTGAGTCAATATTCATGAGTAAACATGAATTTGAAAAGAAATTTGAAAGGTGCAAGCAAAGAGAACAACTCTGTAGTTGTTAGGTAGAGTTCTGTCAGTATCACTTAAGGTAGTTGATAGTTTAGTTCACATCAACTATGGTGACAAGTACTTTGAAGAGGTTTCTGATATTTTTATAAAGTGGCAACTAATAATTGATTTTGCTCTAGTTTCTTCATTTCTATGTACAGTAACTCAATCTCTCGCTGATAGGTGATTTTAGGGTTTACATTGGACTAAATCCACGGCGTGCATATTGGAAAACTGGGTCCTCTTGTCTAAGACCTTTCCTCTTCTGAGACAAATACTTAGAAATCCATGTGCTAGCCTTGCTCTCTGCTGATGGACAGTAGTGACACTACACTATAAAGTTTTGGCTGATAGCATCTTAGAGTAAACATCTTAAGAATAGCAATACTTTTTAGACATAAAATGGAAATGGAAATTTTGTAGAACAGTGAAATGACAGGATCTGAGTGTCCTGAGTGTCATTGGGGTAAAACACTTTCATAGCACTTCCTATTATCTATTTTAAGGGTCAGACACTGATTATTTTTAACACGGTAGAAAATTGAGACAATTGTTTGAAAAATTCAATTCTTTCTTCATATACTTTTCTTGCTGATACCCCAGTTTCCAAAATGAAGCAAACAAAATAAAACACAACCAAGTTAATCATAGTTATTTGGACAGATCAGACCAAAGGGGTCATTTGGTTTGAATTATATGGTTCGCCTTCCCCAATTAATCCTTCTACCTTACCTATGTATAGATAATTGTCTTAAGGTTGCTAGCTTAGAAAAACAAATGAGTGCATTTTCCAGAAGTTAAGATGACTCAAGTGACTCATTTAAACTCACCATGGCATAACTCATCTTGCATTTAAAGCTGCGTACAGGGGCGCCTGGGTGGCTCAGTGGGTTAAGGCCTCTGCCTTCGGCTCAGGTCATGATCCCAGGGTCCTGGGATCGAGCTTCGCATCGGGCTCTCTGCTCAGTGGGGAGCCTGCTTCCTCCTCTCTCTCTCTCTCTGCCTACTTGTGATCTCTGTCTGTCAAATAAATAAATAAAATCTTTTAAAAAAATAAAAATAAAAATAAAGCTGCGTACAGAGGCACCTGGGTGGATCAGTTGGTTAAGCAGCTGACTCTTGATTTCAGCGCAGGTCATGATCTCAGGGTGGCGAGATTGAGCCCCACATCAGGCTCCATTGCTGAGTGTGGAGACTGCTTAAGATTCTCTCTCTCCCTTCGCAGCTCAACCCCACCACTCATGCTGTCTTTCTCTCTCTCAAAACAACAACAACAAATTATAATAATTTTTAAAAATAATAAATAAAGCTATGTACATAAAACACCAAAGGGTACAAGTGTTAATAGTATCTGTGATCCAAAGTTGTCTCTGGGTATTTCTTTACTTTTGCCCGCATGCTATTGCTTGCATGTTTATGCAGTGCTCTAAAGATTATAAGAAGACTGAATTCCTGGTATTGTCTTTGGCTTTCGAATCTTGGGCAAATCCCTTAATCTACATATACCTAAATTCTCTGATTTTTTACAATAAAATTCTTTCAGTAGGGCATTCCCAAAGGCCCCAAGATCTAAAATCCTTTCCCAATACTTCAAAATATATGGTAAAATTAAGGAAATTTTCGCTTGAATCCTTAGAATTCCAAGTAGAAATCTCTGAAAAAGATAGCTACCACTTACAGAGCATTTACCAAAGGCTAGACACTGTTCAGAGTGTTCTACATTCATTAGTCCATTGAAAATTTACAGCAATTCTAAGAAGTGGGTCCTGGTATTAGAGAAACTGATTCACCCAAGAAGTACCATGTAGCAAGTGGTAGGGTTAGAATCTAAATTCTGACAGACTCTGACTCCACACTCTTATCTGTTAGGTGCGATACCCTCTTTCTGTTGCCCTGAATCTTTATAATATCATAACTTGTATTTCAGGTTTCTCCTCAATAAATTCTTGATAAATGAATCTGAATAGAATTATTATTATTATTATTATTATTATTTTAGTGAGAGAAAGTGCAAGCAGGAAGGGGGAAGACAGAGGGAGAGAGAGAGAATCTTAAGCGGGCCCCACATTCAGCATGGAACCTCACACAGGGCTGGATCTCATCACCCTGAGATGGTACCTGAGCTGAAATCAAGAGTTGGACTTATAATGGACCAAGGCACGAAGGCCCCCCCCAGGATTCTTTTTTTTTTTTTTTTTTTTTAGATTTTTATTTATTTATTTGACAGAGAGAGAGATCACAAGTAGATGGAGAGGCAGGCAGAGAGAGAGAGAGAGAGAGAGAGAGAGAGAGAGGGAAGCAGGCTCCCTGCTGAGCAGAGAGCCCAATGCGGGACTCGATCCCAGGACCCTGAGATCATGACCTGAGCCGAAGGCAGCGGCCCAACCCACTGAGCCACCCAGGCGCCCCCCCCCCAGGATTCTTAATAATGTATTTGAAAAATAATAGAGTTGGCATTTTCTAAGTACGACTACAAGGTATGAAAATATTGATTTGAAAAAAACATTCAGCATTTCTGCTTTCATTGAGGAATCACTGGTACAAACCTTAAAACCATAAGAAAAAAACCATAGAAAATACCAGAATAAACTTACAAAATACATCTTGGACCTGCTGTTCATGTCTTTAAGCTATGGCAGCAATGTCCTGGCCCAGATCCCCTCTGGACAGAATTTTGCACCGCAAAACTAACTCTAACCTTCCAAAATACTCAATGGGCGAGAATAGTGAAATATGGGACATGATCTTTTTACAAGTTACTACAAAAATAAAATGCAGAGGTATTAGTGATATCCACTAAATTCGCTGGCCTTACCAAGACATTTGATACCCTGAATTTTGCAGTCATTAGTCAGGTTTGGGATTCCAAAAATTTCAAGACTCTTGAAGTTTCTACTGTGTTGTATCTGGT
Source organism: Enhydra lutris kenyoni (assembly GCF_002288905.1). NCBI lineage: Eukaryota > Metazoa > Chordata > Mammalia > Carnivora > Mustelidae > Enhydra > Enhydra lutris. The sequence continues at coordinate 26,595,273 of NW_019154092.1, forward strand.
CCCATTAAATGACAAAGAACTTTGAAAAATAGTGTTTCAAATATCATTCAAAATACTACACAATTCGGGGCGCCTGGGTGGCTCAGTGGGTTAAGCCACTGCCTTCGGCTCAGGTCATGATCTCAGGGTCCTGGGATCGAGTCCCGCATCGGGCTCTCTGCTCAGCAGGGAGCCTGCTTCCCTCTCTCTCTCTCTCTCTGCCTGCCTCTCCGTCTACTTGTGATCTCTCTCTGTCAAATAAATAAATAAAATCTTAAAAAAAAAATACTACACAATTCAAAATAATGTTTCAAAGGTAGTATTCAAATATAAAGTAGTATTTTTACCATCAGAATCAGTGGGCTTCTCTATTCTTCAATACCAATGGCTTGAAATCTGAGACTATACAATTATTTCGTGCAGCTTAAATGCCTTCTGGAAAGGAAAGGACTCTTACTCTGTCCAGTCTCCTTGCATGGATCTGTGCTTACTCTCACTGCTCTGCTGAATGCTGAAACCCTTGCTTGCAAAGGCCCTGCCAGTCGTTCCTGTCTCCTGCAGAGCTCCACCCTCCTAGCACGCACCCCCCCCCCCCACCTTCCACTCTCTCTTCTTATGCCATATGCCCTCTTTGGCTTCGTCCTGTCACCTACGCCCCAACCCTCACTCAGGGCACGCATCCATGAGTGACACTTGATGGAGTCACTCTGCCCACACACAGGATGTGATACACATGGGGTGCGATTTTCATCCTCCTCCTGAAAGTCAGGGAGCACTTTCCAGGCTGATTCTCTGAAAATTGATAACAGGTTTTCTTCCAGAAAATTGCAGGGCAAGTTGAACTCAATCTATTTTAAGGAAATCCTCTTAAAGTTTTGATTCTTAAAAAGCCAAAAGGCTGCTTTTCTGGCTCTGCGAGTTATACATATCTTGAAATTATGTCCTTGAGGTCCTAAGATGAGATATTTTACAGTACTTCTGCTTGGAAATACACATCAGAAATATGAATGAGGTCACGCACAATATTGCAGTCAGTTTACTGTGAATAACATGGTTCCAAAAAAAAACCCGAGGTTCTGTACCAACTAGTACCAGCTAAAGCTCTTCAAATGTATTGCAGAATTGTGTGTTCCTTGATCAGATTCTGGGTTTCACACTGACTGATCAAAGGGCAAGAAGGGACATAAAAACCTAATATTGAAAATAGAATTAAAAGCTACAATATTCCAGGCAGGTGATAGGTTAGCCTCTGCTTGGCTGCCCCCGGTGATCAAGTACCAAATCGAAGGTCTAATCCACATCGAGCCTGAGCTGAAACATGTCTCCTCATGACTTCTACCCTTTGTCTGGATTTTGGTTTCCAGAGCAATATATAGCAAAAATACCATCTCCTTTCACAAATGCAAAGACAGCCAGCTAGCTACTGTGTGCCCTTATAATCTGCTCTTCTCTAGACTAAAAATATACACCTCTTTAACGGTCCCATTTAGGCATGGTTTTAAGTTTCTCTTCCATTTTCCCCTGCTTCTCTGAGAACACTTTCATTTGTCTGTATTGCTCTAAAAATGCTGTGTTAGAATTAAACAGCATTCCAGATGTGATCTGATCAGTACAAAGTACAACACAATGATCATCTTCCATCCTTTGGAGAGTATACGTTTTTTTATGTATTTATTTTTAAACTTTGGGTTGTTGTTTGTTTGTTTGTTTGTTGTTGTTTTTTAGTGATCTCTACCCCCAACGTGGGTCTCAAACTCACAACTCCGAGATCAAGAGTCACATGCTCCTTTGACTGAGTCAGCCATGCTGCACCCCCCAAGAGTATAGCTTTTTAATGTCATTTCGTACATAGGAATTTTTCTAAAAATAAGGTTTTACGGTGACTGTCATGTATGTTGCAGGCATTCCAGAAGTATTGCTAAATGTTAAAAGAGGGCGCCTGGGTGGCTCAGTTGGTTGGACGACTGCCTTCGGCTCAGGTCATGATCCTGGAGTCCCGGGATCGAGTCCCGCGTCGGGCTCCCGGCTCCACGGGGAGTCTGCTTCTCCCTCTGACCTTCTCCTCGCTCATGCTCTCTCTCACTGTCTCTCTCTCTCTCTCTCAAATAAATAAATAAAATGTTTAAAAAAAATAAATAAATGTTAAAAGAATAGCCAGCATACGTTGCTTATTTTGTTTTTCTGTTTGTGTGTGTATATGTGCGTTTTAAAGAAAACTTGCAGAATATACAGTTAAAGATTATGGGACATTTAGTTTTGTGTCCACCTTCTCAGTATAGTTGATATTTAGGTTTAACATGGATATTCCACACTTTTTAAGGAATGGTTACATTCGTATCCGCAAGCATTTTCACTTAATTTTAAGTCAGTCTGTCAGCTGCTCAGAAGTGATTCTTGCCTGCACAAAATTCCACTGGATAGGATTTATTCAGAGCATGAATATAAGAAGAACTGAGACCACCCACTGTATGGTGGCAGCACTTACAGATATCATGGGCCTTCTCCAACAGAACATGGGGGTATTATTGGGGAAGTATCCCAAATAGAAAGCTGGCGCAATCTATTTTCTAATGTAAATATAGTCGTAGATTTACTTATTTATTTTTGAGCAGAGTAGATGTTTTCTGTAGTAATGAGAGGGATCAGGAGCAAGAATATCCTTCTCAAAATTCACATGGGCCAAGACTGGACAGAGTTAAGGAAACATCATTTTGTCCAGGCAGATTATTGCTGGGAACGGGATGTAAAAATTATTTGTGTACCATCATATCTTCAGCAGTTGATACAATGCTTGGCAAAGAGCAGACTCTCAATAAAACTTTGGAAAGTAAGTCAAGAAGGAAGGCAGGGGAGATAGGCTGGAGAGAAGTTTTCAGGATTACTATGAAAATTTAAAATACCAGAAAAAGACCCAAACACTTGTGCAAAATGGGACCTCCAAAATCAGTGTCCAGCCTCCTTATTTTAGATATGGTAACTGGAGACATGGAGGAGTTAAGTAACTTGTCTAGGATGACGACTAGTTGTTACTGTATCACTCCTTGATGTTAGGACTCGGCTCTTAAGCCAGTGCTCCTTAAGTAAAGACCAGTAGAGCCTCAGAAGGAATTATTAAGGGAAGACCCTGGGTTCTTGCATTCTGGCCCCAGACTGTTTACCTTAGCATGTCCAGATTGGAGGAAACTTGAGAAGCAATCTTAGCCCTCTTTGTAGTATTCAGGGCTAGACAGAAGGAGATCAAAATCCGGCACAGGACTTAGTACTCTCAAAGAAGACAGCTTGCCAGTAAAAGCTGGAGGCCATGACAACGCAGATGAAATTGTGCTTCTCCCTGCACTGGTGCCGGAAGAGGTTCACGCTATCTCTGGAACACAGGGAAGAGTTCTGCAGCCCGTTTTTGGGAAACCTTTGGTTAAACGAGCTTCACTGCAGAACTTGCTATACTGATATGAGTTTTGAATCTCAAAAAACAAACTGATTCTCAGACTTTTTCAAACTTTCTCTTTTTTTTTTTTTAAGATTTTATTTATTTATTTTGACAGAGAGATCACAAGCAGGCAGAGAGGCCGGCAGAGAGAGAGAGGAGGAAGCAGACTCCCTGCTGAGCAGAGAGCCCAATGCGGGGCTCAATCCCAGGACTCCGAGATCATGACCTGAGGCGAAGGCAGCGGCTTAACCCACTGAGCCACCCAGGCGCCCCTTCAAACTTTTTCTTAAGATGTAATGGACTTGTTCTCCTAAGGAGTAAACTCGGGGAAAATGTTTTTCCATTTTTTTTTCCTGTGACTTCAGGTGGTGGGATAGATTTCGTGTCGGAAACCAGTACACACATGCCCGTGAATGTAACGTTGGCAGGAATGTTTTGGAAGAGAATACTTAGCTCTTCTATAGGTGCTGAGCCTGTTTTCTATCCTGCTTTTCTTGCATTCTAATGAATCCTGGACTTTCAAACCCAGTAAATGGATTTCACAACCTCCCTGTGGGTCACAATCTACAGTTGTAAACGCCTGCCCTAATGAATACTGGTGTGTGATTTAGTCATTTCTCCTCCTCTGTATCCTTTTCTGCTTTCTTCTATCTGTAAGCTGTGCAATATTGTTGACTGAATCAAAGATCTACCTGGGATGGATCCAAATAACAGAGTGGGGTCAGATAATCCTCAGCCTTTTCATTAAGGTTATATTGAAGCATACCTTAAAGGAAATGTAATTCAGAAAGCCTGGAAACAGAATAAGCATAGTATCAAAGAGAACTCAGTGTCATCTTTTGACCATGAAGTGAAAAAAGAGGATCTATTCAATGAATAAAAGAAGACGTGGAATGTTGTTTTGCATACAAAAGGGATTTATATATACATCTATATGTTTGGTGTGCATGGAGTATGCTTGGAAAATACCCCATAAACTGGCCACAGTGGTATGCCGTAGGTGGGTGTTACTGTGGGGGAACCCTTATTTTTCACTGTGTGCCCTTTGGTACTATTTTAATTGTTTTTTACCACAAACATGTATTACTTTTTCAAAATTCCTAATATGCTACTAGCTGGATAAATAAACACAATTTATGAGAGATGAGAAAATCTGAAAAACCAAGAAACACAAAAGTGTTGCTTTTGTAAGCTGCTGCTAGTGATGATATCTATGGGAAATGAAAGAATAGCTCTAGGTTCAAATCTTGAAGGCGTATGTATATGCTGTAGTGATTGACCTTATTAACAAGAACCATCTCTGCCTAGGGTACGTGTTCTCTCTTCTACCTCTTCCCCCTACATATGGCATTACAAAAAAATATAGGAAGAGGGCTCCAAATATATTTTCTCAGGATGATGCAGGTTTTCCATTTTGCCTAACAGAGTAGAAGCAACAGTGACAGAGAAGAACTGAGAAACGGAAGAGGAGGACTGCTCTGCGGGCAGAGATTCTGATACAGTGAGTATTAGGAGTCTTGGAATCAATTCCCTTTTCTGAAGCTTCTGAGATGAGACACAAGAAAAGGGAAGCACGACAGTCCCCTTGAGAAACACACACACACACACACACACCAAGACAAAACAAAAAAACCGAAAGATCATTTCTGCTATATATATCACAGACATATGAACTGCTTATAAAAGAAAAAGGTTTATTTTTCTCCTTAAGATTGTTAACCTGGAAAGTAGGCTTTCTTAAGTGAGTTAATGCATGTAAAGAACAGTGCGTGGCTCAGAATATGGGTAAGTATAAGCTATTATTATGAATTTTTTTTTTAGGAATCATAAAAGAACAGTTGTTATGTAGATGAAACAACTCTATAAATGATGCAGGGATGGACTGGAAGATCTCATATTTTTATAACTTAGATTTCTGAATCTAAAAATGCTAGTTTTCCGGACAGTGAACCAAGTAAATACTTGAGAGGCTACAAGGCATCTAAATAGCTTCTGATACTAATTCCAGTGTTGGCAGAGGGGGTGGGTCCCCACACCATCAAGCATTTCTTGGGACCCCAACTGGATATCAATCAATTCTGACATATCTACAAGGAGATAGCATCAGATCCCGCAGGTTAAGGGTTTAGTCCTACTGATGAACTCAAAGGCCAGTGTAGATAGATTCAGCAACCAACTAGCTTTCTTAGGCGCTTTCCAAAGTCATTTCATTAACATAACAAAAGACACTTTAATTGCCCTTTTAGCTTAGAAAATCCCAAGCATTTTAGGAACTCTGCGCAAGCAAGGGGGATAAAGAACACATGCATATTTCTTGTTACAAATCACAATACCACAGTGACCAGTTTTTTTAAATTAATGATACAGCCCTATTTAAAACAGTTGTGAAGAAAATGTGCAATTGGTTTAAAACTTGTATCTAAATTGTCATCAGTGGCAATTTAGCTGCAACATTATTAAAAGTACATCTTCACAAACAGGCAAATATACCTATGACTGTTTTCAATTTTATTTTGTTACTTTTTTTTAAGATTTCATTAATTTGAGAGTGAGAGGATGAGTGGGGTGAGGGGTGAGAGGAAGAAGGAGAAGCAGACTTCCTGCTGAGCAGGAAGCCAGACATGAGACTCCCAGATCATTACCTGAGCCAAAGGCAGCCACTGCTTAACCGACTGAGTCACCCAGATACCCCTTATTTTGTTTTCATTTGCAAAGTTGATGAATACCCTAGCACTGATCCCCGACTGGGTTTAAACTCTGCTCTAAATACTTGAATAATGTCCCAGATTGTGTCTCTTTTTTAAAGCAACAGCCTTTCAGCCTAAAGTGAGTCACTCCTCCAACAGATGTGAGTTTCTAAGTTGACAAAACCTGCGGACACAATCAGCGACCTCGTTTCCTTGAGAGCTTCCAAACCTGCGTAATCCTGTAGATAATAAGATAATATTGTCTTTTATCAAGTTCCCTCCACTTCCAAGAGAAGAGGTTCTTTCAGTAAATATACCATACTCATATTTTAGAGGGCAGCAAGAAAGTTGGTTTTCAAAATGTTCAGTTCAAACTGGCCCAGCATCCTCTGGGGGTCCCTCCCTCCCTTGAGTGCAGCCCCCAGATGCCTCATTAAAAAATATATAGGCATCTTCAACCTTATAGTACCCCTTTCAACAGGTTGTCTAGCTTCAACTTTGTGTAAAGCTAGTGAAAGTGGGTGGGTGGTTCAGTGGGTGAAGCATCTGCCTTCAGCTAAGTCCATGATCCCAGGGTCCTGGGATAGAGTCTCACATTGGGCTCCTTGCTCAGCGGGGAGCCTGCTTCTCCCTCTCCCTGCCACTCCCCCTGCTTGTGCACTCTCTCTCTGGCAAATAAATAAATAAAATTTTTTATAAAATTAAAAAAAAAGTTAATGAAAAGGAATGTACTACTTCATGGGACCTCGTCCCATTTTCAGGAAACTTAGTAATTAGAAGAACTTTGCTAACGTTCCTTCTAATGTTCCTTCTAATGTTCCTTCTAAATGTGCCCATAGGTGCTTATGCAGACCCACGTGTCTTTTGAAGAAAACCAGAGTGAGCATATCTGCCGTGCAGGTTGCAGCTTTTCAGCTTTATGGAAATAGCTGTGATATTCCTTTCCACCATCTTTGTCTTTTCTTGGACTCCTTCAGGTGGGAAGAAGTATGCATTAGAATTTACTATAAATGTGAATCTAGTTGTACTTAATCTACTTTATACAGAGACTCAACAACCAAAAAAATCTCTAAAAGACATAAAGAATTAGAATACATTTGCAACCTAATGGGAATTTTTCCTTAAAAGAGGCGTGTATAATCTGTTCTTTTTCAGCAGGTAGCCTTGGGTGGCGGATTGTTTTTAGTGGAAAGGAAATAAAAAACATGGTGTGGTGCCTGGATGGCACAGTTGGTTAAGCGTTGGAGTCTTGGTTTCCACTCAGGTTGTAAGCTCATGGTTGTGAGATCAAGCCCCACATCAGGCTCTGCGCTCAGCGTGGAGTTCTGCTTCAGGTTTTCTCTTGCCTGTCACTCTTGTGCTCTGTCTCTCTCACACACACTCACTCAAATAAATCTCAAAAAAAAAAAAAATAACGTGGGAGCTCTGAAGTATTGACAATGAGGGCGATAAGTTTTATGGGGTACATAGTTCTCTCAGATGGTCCATCAGATTTTTAGGTTTTTTTGTTTTTTTGTTTTTTTCAAATCATAGAGAGCGTGCACACAAGCTGGGCGGGGTAGGGGGCGCGGCAGGAAGAGGAAGAATCAGGCTTCCCGCTGAGCAAGGAACCCCATGCAGAACTCCATCCCAGGACATTAGGATCATGACCTGAGCCCAAGGCAGATGCTTACCCTGTCGAGCCACCCCAATGTCCCCAAGTTTTGAGTTTCCTGAAGGCCAGGACTATGTCTCATTCTACTTGGTATCACCAGTGCCTATTAAAATACCATGCACAAAGTTTTAATATTAAAATACCATGCACAAAGTGCCTATTAAAATACCAGGCACAAAACCTCTATAAATACTTATTGAATTGAGTTTATTTGAATTTCCAGAAGCAGAAAGATCACTGAAGAGCGATACAGACCAAGAAAAGGGGACTGAACTTACTTCAAGGAAGGTCTTTTAACTGGAGTCTTCTGATCTTATCTTCCTATTTAACAGAAATACCGTCAAGGAGATGAAACTATACTGATAAGCCCTTTGGCAAACATATCTAGGGACCAACGCCCCCCCAACCTTAAAAACTCTGACTTTTGAAGTATTAGTATTCTGATCACCCAAAAGCAATGGCATCATCTGTGTCCTAACTGGCATTCTTCCCCTTCAAGTCAATGTGCAATTTTAATATGGCCTTCTAGGGAAAGTGCTTTTACCTCAAGGAGCAAATATAATGAGAGGCAAAGATATCTTGGGAAGTTTTGGCATCAAGTGGTGTCTAAAACTAGGAGTCAAAAATAAATAAATAAATAAATAAATAAATAAATAAAACCAGGAGTCAGAAAAACCCAAGTTCTTTGTTTGCTTGTTTCTTCAGGTTTATTTAGGTATAATTGACCAAAAAATTATATTTAAGGTTTACTGCTTCATTTAAGATACTTACACTTTACAAGAATCACTATAAAGTGCATATCCACCAATTTGCTTAGCTTTTAAAACCCAAGTTCTTGACTTGGCAGAGATGACGAGACCCCCAGAAGAAAAGCTGGGGTGCATGGGGAGTTGCTTGGGAGTCACAGCCAAGGCAACACTGGTTTGCTGGAACTCCCCAAAAGCATTCTGACCCAATGACCTACTTTGTGCAGGGCTGGGAGTGCTGTAAATAACAGCACACGTGGTAATGGAAGAGTTCTCTAAGTGCAAAGCACCGTGTCTATTGTGCTCTTATATGAGGACTGTTTGTACCTTAACCAGGTAATTGGTTAACCAGCTCACCCCATCGCATGGGAATGTGACTATTTTCTCTGAGTAAAACACTGACTAATCTTGGGATGTGGCCCAGTCTATTCCTGTGGGAAGGGGGTGGGAGATTTTGACTCAGCTGACCACAGGAGTCCAGCCAGAAGGGCAAAAGACAGTGTCCTCAGGTAAGGCACAATCCATGTCTGGGATATCTGTTGTTTGGTGGTGACCTCTACTCACCAACCAGCCTGGATTTCAGTGACAGGCTCTTCTTGGTCCTCAAGGAAAAAACAAGCAAACTTAAGGCAAAACACCAGTACAAGGATAGAAGGATGGTTAGTTAGCCTAGACTAGTACTGCGTGAGGCCTGTTTCCTTAATGTAAATATAAATAGCACCCCCTTTCATCATCAAGAAGTTCCAACTAGGGACAACAAGTGACAATCATGTCATTCTTGGCATGGAATTCTTGGAAGGATACCAGGAAAACAACTTTTGCAATAGGAACCAAGGCAGAAGCTATCTTTAAAAAAAAAAACAACTGGGATAAAGGGAGCCTGAAATGGAAACTGGCGCAGGACCACCCGTGGGAGCTTGAACGGACTGTTCTTGAGGTTACTGAGAATCTCAGAGTCAGTACTAACAACATGCACATCAGAATAGCAATATGGATCCGTGTCCTTATTCACAATGACTCCTGCCATCCTTCAAAATGCAGTGGGGAGACATAATTTTCCTACATCGTGTTTCTACTGTCCGCCTCATAGCTGAGAATGACTGGTATTTACTGAGCATTTTAAAGTAGTGCTAGCTATGCCTGAAGAAGAGAAAGTTTTGCACTGGGTATTCTTTCCAAATCTGTGGGCGAGACCCTGTGCTGCGTCTTACAGAGACTGCAAGTTGCTTATAATCTAATTGGAAAGTTAAGTAGTTACGAGTTTTAAATGGAAGTCTATGGCAGCAACAGAAGAGTTATCACAACATAGTGCCCTGTTAACAGTCAAACCAGTTGTGTTAGCTGTGGTTTTTTATGATAGTTCCGAGAGAGTAACCAGTTCAGGTTGAGATGAAAGAAATTTTATGAAGGAAGTAGGACTTCCCATTCATTAAGGACGTATTTCTTGTCTGACATTTTCGCATATGGATTCTAATGTCTCAGAACAACCTTGTGAAATGGGTATTAGTATCCATAATCTACAAGGGAGGAGACTGAGGATTACAAGGTTTAACCAAGTTGTTCTGAGTAACTCAGCCCGGAAATAGAAGAGAAGGCTTGAACCCATGTGTCTGCAAAGGAAAACAAAAAACAAAAAAATTTAAAAAAAACCTACTTCTTCTGTGTCTCCCCTGTTCTCCATACCCAATGACAATACTACCTCACTCTGACACCAAAGGGGTGGGTTTTCCATATACCCACCAATTCTGGGATACCACCAGGGTGTCCCACAATTTTACTCTATCCTGATGGTATCGACCTGGGCATACTATCAGATCCCATGAGTTAAGTAAGGGCTGTCAAATGACAAAAATAAAACAATTTAGTGACAAGTTTGATGTCCTTTATGCCCTGGAAAGCAGTCCATGGTTGGGGGAGTCCTGTGCCTCCCAAGCGGTGGAGCACTCTTCCCAAGGGCTGTTTGGGAGAGAGCGGTTTTTAGAAAATGTTAGAAAAGGCAACGTGAAAACAGGGTATGATTGGCTAGGAGGTCGGGGATTTCCTTATAAGACTAGCAGGTCCATCAGAATCAGGAAAAAGTATTTGCCTTAAGTTGATTGGTTGAGGTCACATATCTGACCTTATTTAGAACAAGGAAATAATTACAGTCTCTTGGCAGTCGAGAATTGGCTGGCTGGATATACAGCGATTCTGGACAAGCAAGGATTTACAGGGATGCGAAAATTATCCAAGTTTTAGTTGCTGATGTGGCAACCCACGCAGAAGCGGCTCCAACTTGGGCCTAGCAGTTTTATTTCAATAGGTCTCAGTCCCACAAGACTGCCCACCCCCATGCCCCCTTCCCTTGCCAATCACAAGTCCAGCTTGCTACCTTTGCTTCTGACTGACCAGCTACAAATTGGAACTTCCCACAACCCCTCCTCAGGTTTGGTTAATTTGCCACAGCAGCTCACAGAACTCAGGAAAACAATTTATTTGCTAGATTACTGGTTTATTTAAAAAAGATAGAACTCACGAACAGCCGGATGGAAGAGATGCATGGGGCAAGTTATGTGGGAAGGGGTGCAGAGCTTCCCTGCTCTCTCTGGACACACCACTATCCCCAAACCTCCATGTGTTTACCAACCCGAAGGCTCTCTAAACCCTGTCCTTTTAAGCTTCTATGGAGACTTCATGACATAGGCATGATTGATTAAATTATTGGCCCCGCAGCGGATTCAACCTGCAACCCTCTCCGCTTCCTGGAGGCTGGAAGGTGGGACCGAAAAGTTCCATCCTGTAACCATGGTTGGTTCCCCTGGCAACCAGCCCCCATCTCTAGAATAACACATCTGTATTTATGTCACCTCAATAACATAAGCTCATGTGTGGTTGAAAGGGGCTTGTTATGAATAACAAGACATTCCTTACAGTTTTATGGCTCCCGAGCTATTTCAGGAATGAAGAATAAAAGACCAAATGGTATAGCAAAAGATGTTCCCAGTGCTCCTCCTATCACTTAGGACATGCCAAGAGCTTTTGGAGGTCTGTGAAACGGAAGCAAGGACGAAGACCAAATCTGTATTTCCCATTATAAATCACAGCATCATGGTTATCTTACTTCAACATTTCTATTTTTTCCCAGCAGAAGGGTCACAAAATCCAGTCAGAGGCCTCCAGTCAGGTTGAACGGTGTGAACAAGTACTAGGAGATCTAAAAGTTGATGGAGATTTCAGGAAAGTAGAAGGGTGGCATCCCACCAAAAAAGTTAAGTAAGGAGCACTTAAAACGCCTTCAGAAAGTAAGGACTTTGTAAAAAGTTTTTAAGTAGCAGTCCAGAGGACACTGGGGCACCTTTCACATTTTGGACCTGACCCTCCATCCCTGCAGCCCAAGGTGGGGCATGGAGCTCAGGGTCCTGGGTTGTCCACTCAGGTTGCGAGGCTGGGGCAAGGTAACTGCTATGGAAAGAGGACACAGCCTAAAATTAGAAGGAGCAGATAAACTGCAAATTAGGAAAGCAAACAAGAGACACTAGGGTCATGGACTGCAAAGAACAAGGGCTTTAGAGTCAATCAAGTTTAAAATCTTGGCTCTCCCACTCATTATATGCATGACCTTGGCCGTTCACTTAACATATCTCAGATTCAGTTTCCTCATTTGCAAAGTGTACCTACTTTACCATATACTTTGTGGTTGACTTCCCCAAATTCTTTTTATCTCAGCTGATCCATCTAAGGCAATGATAAGAATCCCATTCTCCTTGCTAATGATTGGGCCAGGGATGATGGCTAAGGAGAGATGAAAGACTGTAGACTGAAATGTGTCCCCACAGAACTCATCTGTTGAAGCCCTCCCCCACAATGTTTCAAAAAAGCATATAAGGAGCCCCCAGTACCACCAGCACCCATTCCATATAACCAGGGAATTGAGCTTCAGAATACAGCAGACATACAATTGAGTAGAATTGCAGAAAGATGGAAACAGAACCCTGATAAAACCTTGCCTGAAGCCAATACCGCTTTTGCATTTTTTAAAATACAAACCAGTACAGTTTCTAACTGTTTAAGCAGGCTTGAACCAAGGTTTATTATGAGGGTAAAATCAAATGATGAAAATAAAGACCTTATTCCAGCATGTGGTACATAAAAATAATGGCTATTATTATTTTAGGCAGACAACTAATTTGTAAGTCACCCAAAGTAGTGGTCATGACTGGGAGATCTACCTGGATATAGAGAAATTTCCTCTCAGTGAGTAAGGGTTATGGTGCACAGAACCACTATGGAAAAGGAGAGAGCCCTGGAGTAAGAGATGGATAGTTGACCTAGGATTTGCCTCTTGCAAAGAAGATTTAGATTCTGGTTGATAGTGAAGAAACCAGCAGAAGGAACAAAGTAGAACTAAGGTAAATGGTGACACCTACAGTCTCCTTCCTAATTTCCACTTTTCAGCTAGTTTTCCTACAGTCCTAGCAAATCAAACAGCCAGCTCTGCTTTAGAAATTTCCTGAAGTTCTTTCTTTACCCTCACTAGATTTCCCATTATTAGTCTCTCCAGAGTTTGCCCTTCTATAAACTCTACTCTCCTGTTTAAATGTTTGTACTACTTACCCAGGTAAAAAATGGTAAAAAGTAAAGGAGCTCCTTTAGTTCTTATTCAGTTGTATTTTCTTTAGATTCAAATGGCTCATTACAGATTTAAAGCAAGAAAAATAAAACATCTGAAAATTATTTCAAAACCACATTGTTTACTTGATGGTAAGCAGCTTCTACACAAAACCAAAGTCTCCAGGAAGATCGTTGCTCTAGGCCACTGGACAGCTCTTCCTTGAATTGTTGTAGCTGGTAATTAAGCTGGTATACATGGTAGGATTGTTAGTATTTTCTATTTTTGTCAGTTGCTCTTCTAAATTCTGAAAACTGTTCAAGCCTTGAACTACTTATGAAATCATTTCCTTGTTTTTAAGAAGCATATAAAACAGATTAAATTAGCTATTATGATCCTAAAGCAAAATTTAAGGAAAGGGACAGGTTTGACCGCAAGGATATTCAGTGCAGCATTATTTATAATAACAAGAAAATAACCAAATGTCCAGTAATAGGGAATTCATTAAATCAGTTACAGTCCATGCATAAAATGCCATGAAAATGTGCAGTAAAACTATACAAATTCTCATGTGTCCATAAATAACAATATGAGCAAATGAAAATATTCTATATAATTATATGTATTAATATGGAATCAGTGATAGTAACCAACAGAGAGAAGGGTACCTATTAAGAGTGTAGGTAAGGGGCGCCTGGGTGACTCAGTCGGTTAAGCATGTGACTCTTGATTTCGGCTCAGGTCATGCTCTCAGGGTCATGAGATGGAGCTCAGCATTGGGCTCGGGGCTGTGCATGGAGCCTGCTTCGGATTCTCTCTCTCTTCGCCCTCTGCTCCCCACCCACCCGCCTACACTCTCTCTCTCTCTCTTTCTCTCTCTCTCTCATGAATGAGTAGGTAAAGATATCAGGCAAACCACCCTGTATTAGAGAATCAGAACAGCCCTGCCAGGGTATACAGCCGCAGCAGCCAGCAAAGGGTGGTACGATCTGACAAAGAAGGTACTGTGCGGCAGTGACGGTGCCCCATGGGAAGAGACTCAGTTGCAAGCGTGTGTGGGAAACAGCTTCAGACTGACAGTGTGGCTGACGAAGGACCCCAGAATCCTTGGTGCTCATAGAGGAAGGGTGGAAGAGCTCCCGCATCACTGACTATGGGTCTGAGAATCGGTGAAATTGTTAGTACATTTCCATGTGCTTGTGAACAGGTAAGGCTTTGGAAAACTCGACACTTTTTTACTTTTCCCATAAGGAACGGTTTATCAGGACACGTCATAGCTGACATATTCATACACCTGAAAAAGCAAACTGTTTTCCATCACTTTCAAATAATTTAGAAGACTTCATTTGCTTTAAAGTTATGTTGACATTAATATTATGATTCCATTTCTCAAAAACTCCCTGTATTCCTGCATTTTTTGCTAAGTGTACACATGGATGAGAGAAGAAAAGGTTGCATTCCAAGCAGAGCTCATTTTAAAAGTATCAGTAACTGTGGAGTTGTTGGGAGTGACTAGATACAAGGAACCTCCCCTTGCTATTTAACAGATTCTCATCATGTTCCTACCATGTTTAAGACCCGCTAGATATTAGGTCTGTTAGGTTGAATGAGATCGGGTACCTAACTGGGATACAGACAAAGCACTTGATAATTGTGTTTTAGGTAACCCTTGAGATTAATGATTTCAAAATTAACATTTCTGAAATGAACAATGAGCCATCATATGATAGTGACATAAGTAAGGCCAAATAATTGATTTGCTAATTGTTCCTCTCTGCTGCTGGTAAAATCCCTCAGCCTTACTCTAGAATAGATCATCTCCCTGAAGCAATTTTTTTAGGCTAAAGGTACAGTTGTGGATTCTTGAGTGTGACTGGAGGAGATCAGCTTGCAAATTTCTCAAAATTCATCGGTGCTTTATGTATCTTGCCTCTTCAAGCAGTTGATCCGGCTAAATTGCTAATGGGCCAAGAGATGGATCACTGCCCAACATCGATTGCTTCACTTTCCCATTGGCTAGCAGCCCAGGGCTTGAGAAACTGATGACCTCTATAGGGCTATACCCAACCTGATAAACCCATCCCCTTTCCCAATCATTAATTCAGGATCTCAAGCCCAAGCTATTTAGACCATTCTTACTTTAAGTCTAGATTTGACTTGATTCAAGCCAATAAGGGAAGTTTGTTGTGGGGCTTTTGGGGAAGTATTTTTTAATATCTCATGACCATTCAAACTCCAAGTGATTCTATGACCTAGAAAGCCTACCATCCAGAAACAGGTTCCTTGATAGATATATATCCTTTAGGAGAGGATTTCTGTGTTGATGTTCACCCCAAATATAGCCAGAGAGGACACTGAATAGAAGAGTTCCTCCCAGAGGACAGAACTTGGGCTCAACAAAGGCAATAGAAAGGGCAGTCCCCTTGGGAGCACAGCTTCAGCTGTAAGGTCACATAGCTGGTAAGTGTCCTTAGCCAGTGTGGCTAACAAAGGACTTCACCCCTGTGCATGGCCTGGAGCTCCTGCTATTCCCGCCCAACAGGAGAGGATATGTGTTTGGAAATGTATGTTGCTGCCCAGTCCCCCATTTTACAACTTTTTATAGTTGTCATGTTCTTTGTACACTGAGGGGGGGTGATTTATAATTCAGACACAGGCCCCCTGAGGAGCTATAGCTGGAATTCATAAAGAGGACAACACAATGCCCAGCTTGCTGAAGCCGGTGCTGATACCACAGCTCAATGTCTTTGGGTTGAGTCCTCTCTTAAGTGGGTCCCGTAGGAAGACATATGTGGTGGTTGCTGGGAACAGCCCACATCTCCCCTCCATGACTGAGCACTCATACCCAGAGTCCTGTCTGCCAGTGGCTCACAGCCAGGTCTCACCCTAGAAATTGTCCTGCCTCCGTGTCACACCTGTCCTCAGGGAAAGCCTGCAGCCAACATTCCTCACAGGGGGTAGGGAGGTGGAGGGAGGAGCAGCACAAAATCTTCAAAGGACAACGCCCTGCCCACCTCTCCCTTTGGGCTGGGTGACAGCTGCATCACAGTTCAACTCCTCCCTCTGCGCAATCCCAATCTCACTCCAGGGGTTGATTGCAAAGTACTGCGGGTTAACGTGACTCTACCTAAATTCCGGTCTCAGAGTCTGTTCCCTGGGAATTCAACCTCCGGTAATAAATGATAATGACAATAATGTTAGCACATACTTAGGGCTTACTATGTACCCGTCACTCTTCAGAATGATTCACATACATTAACTCACTTAACCCATCATTAACCCTGTCTTACAGATGAAGAGAATGGGGCACAGAGAGGTTCAGTAGATTGTCCAAGGTCACATAGCTGGTAAGTGTCCAAGCTGGGATACAAGCCTAGGCATTCTGTTTTGAGAGTTCTGTTCTGCCTCTCAACCACTTGGGTAGTACTTATGATGTGCCAGCCATCTCCAGACCCAGTACTACTGCACAGAAATTCAGGGCCAAGAAAAATAGCAAGTTGTCACAAGAAGCAGATGAGCCCAGATAAAGCTCGGCAGAGGGCTCAGCTCACGCAGGGCCACAAGGATTACTGGCCCTGGGGAGCTCCTTGGCTCCTCCCCGGCTTCCCTGGCTGTCTCAGAAGGGTCTATCATCACCATGTCAAGGTTCCACAGTGCAGACCAAAGACTCCAGTGTTTTTTAAGCAAGGAATGTGACAGGGGCAGGTGCTGCTGAAGACAGGAAGAAGATTCAGAGAAAAGCCAGAAATCTGAAAGATCTCTGGCAGTCTTGTCTCCACAGCCAATGTTGTTCATAGCCATTGCTTCTCAGCAGGGAAGAGGAAGGCGCATGTTCAAGGATGCTAGTCTACCCAAAGGACCTTGAGCAGACATTGTGGAAGAAACTCCCTCATCTGTTCCACGCCTGCCCTACAGGAACCGTCATGATCTTCATATTCTCCATCCTGCATCCAACATTCCAGATGTTGGTTCAGGAACTCGGGCCTCCCCTGAGCACACGCCACCATCCTGGCCACAGGAATTGTAGCAAGAACTGAGGGCCACAAAAATACACTGGGACAGTAGGAAAACCTCCTTAAGTCACAGGTGGCAGTTGTCCTAAGAAGAAGATGGGCATGGAGGAGGCAAGGCAAAAGGAAATGGTGCAACTGTCTTCGGATTAACTCACCGCAGAACCCTGCCTTTGCTCGGAGCCTGCAGCTGCAGCAGCCGCTAAGTCTCCTTCTGGATCCAGCCAGTGTGAGAGTCAGACTGTCCTTGCTCCCCGCTGATCGAAGGGACATCTGTGCACTTCACTGACACGTCTCCCCTCCAGACCTATTGATGTGTTTCTGAGACGGACAACTGGGCAAATGCTTAGAACACTTTTTAGTATTCTTTTTGTTATAAAAAAATCAGTTCCGAAGCCTGTGGCAAGTGACAAGAGCAGACTGTAACTGTCTTAAGTAAGAGAGAGACCTTCTCGGAAAATCGACGCATTTCACAGAACCCAAGGACAGAGTCACAGTCAGGCCTTGGGAACAAAGCAAAGCCTGAAACACTGTGGGGAGTCCAAGTGTCCTCCTTCTCCATCTCTCTCTGGTGCTCTGCCGTTTTTCTCACTGTGCAAAGGCTGTCCTCTATCCCTGCAGGCCACGATGAAGAACGGGACTGCGCATAGCTTCTGACGCTTACATGCTCTAGCTAAAGCAGCGAGAAATGGATTCATTTCCTCTCCTCCCTCCATTTCTCCCTCCTTCTCTAGCTTTTGACACCTCTCTGCCCAAATTTCAAAACTCCTCCCGAACAAACTTCCAAGCCCAGCTTGGCTCAGGTAGCCACCCTTGAACTAATAAACAGTGACTGGTGGCTGGGGAGGTGTGTCGGGTACAAAGTCACTTCTAGGAAAGCGGTTACTCTTGCTGAACCGAAAGGAGACAGTGGGGGGTAAGGGCTGTGTGTGGCAACAATAAACCAAAAAGAAGTTTGTAGCAATATTCATATGAACCACAAAGAAAGGGAATGCAAGATAATGAAAGCAGTCTTCCCAGGGCTACGGGATTATTTATGAAATCATTCTTCTCAACTTCATATTTTAGAACAGAATATATAGTGTGGTGGTTAGAAACCAGGGCCATACAGGCGTGTGTCTACATTCCAGCTCCACCATATGCAGGCTGCACGGCCTCATGCCAGTTACATCATTTCAAATGGAGAAAATAATACCTATTCTAGAGTGAAGGATGAATGAGTTCCAATAACAAGAACACAAACAATCCAATTTTAACAATGGGCAGAGGGGGACTCCTGGGTGGCCCAGTGGGTAAAAGCCTCTGCCTTCGGCTCAGGTCATGATCTCAGGGTCCTGGGATCAAGCCCCACATCAGGCTCTCTGCTCAGCAGGGAGCCTGCTTCCTCCTCTCTCTGCCTGCTTCTCTGCCTACTTGTGATTTCCGTCTGTCAAATAAATAAATAAAATCTTTAAAAAAAAAAATGGGCAGAGGATCCGAACAGACAATTTTTCCAAAGGAGACATCCAGATGGCCAGCAGGCATATGAAAAATGCTCACCATCAGTCATCAGGAACATGCAAATCAAAACCACAATGAAACATCACCTCACACCTGTCAGAATGGCTGTTATCAAAGGGATAAGGAATAACAAGTGTTGGTGAGGGTGTGGAGGAAAAGGAACTTTTGTGTCCTGTTGGTGGGCATGCAAACCAGGGCAACCACTATGGAAAACAGGATGCAAGTCCCTGAAAAAATTAAAAATAGAACTACTATAAGATTCAACAATTCTACTTTTGGTATTTATCTGAACAAAATGAAAACACTTATTTGAAAAGATATATGCACCTCTATGTCAATTGCAGCGTAATTCACAATGGTCAAGATATGGAAACAATCTCAGTGTCTGTTGCTGATGGATGAATGGATAAAGGAGGTGTCACTGGGGCACCTGGCTGGCTCAGTCGGTTAAGCATCTGACTCTTAGCCCAGGTCTTGATCACAGGGTTCTAAGTTCAAACCCCAAGTTGGGATCTACTTCGGGTGTGGAGCCTACTTTAAAAAAGGGGGGGTTGTCTCTCTCACACACAAACACACACAAGGGAATGCTAATCAGCCATAAAGTAGAAAGAAATCTTTTTTTTTTAAGATTTTAATTATTTATTTGACAGGCAGAGATTAAAAGTAGGTAGAGAGGCAGGCAGAGAGAAAGAGGAGGAAGCAGGCTCCTTGCCTTGCAGAGAGCCTGATGCGGGACTTGATCCCAGGACCCCAAGACCATGACCTGAGCTGAAGGCAGAGGCTTAACCCACTGAGCCATCCAGGCGCCCAAGAAGAAAGAAACCTTGCCATTTGCAGCAACATAGATGAATTTAGATGGTATTTTGCTAAATGAAATAAGTCAGAGAAGACAACAATTGTATGATTTCACTTATATGTGGAATCGAAAATAAAACAAATGAACAAACAAAAAAAAACCCATAGATACAGAGAATAGATTGGTTGTTGTGGGGAAGCAGAGTGCGAAATAGGCAAAGCGGGTCAAATGGTACAAACTTCCAGTTATAAAATAAATAAGTAATGTACAACATGGGGACTATAGTCAATGATAATATATCGCAAATTTGAAAGTTGCTAAGAGGGGCATCTGGCTGGCTCAGTCCGTACAACATGCGACTCTTGATCTCAAGTTTGTGAATTCAAACCCCACACTGGGCATAGAGCTTATAAGAAAGAAAGGAAGACGGAAAGAAGGAAAGAAGGAAGGAAGGAAGGAAGGAAGGAAGGAAGGAAGGAAGGAAGGAAGGAAGGAAAAAGGAAAGGAAAACTAAAAAAGCAAATCCTAAAAGTTCTTGTCTCAAGAAAAAAATTTTTGTAACTTTGTGTGGTGACAGAGAATAGACCTACTGTGATGCTCATTCCATAATGTATACAAAGGTTGAATCATTATATCATCCACCTGAAACTAATGAATAGTTGTATGTCCATTATACTTCAGTAAAAAAGGGCAACGCCCTTCACACTTTACTGGCCCACAGTAAGCGCCTTACAAATGGTATCTGATATTATTTATAAATTTTCTTTAAGTAGGTTAAAATACCATTTCAACAACAAATAAGAAGTGAAAGGGGGGAAATTTTCTTTTTTTTTTTTTTTTAAAGATTTTATTTATTTATTTGACAGACAGAGATCACAAGTAGGCAGAGAAGCAGGCAGAGAGAGAGGAGGAAGCAGGCTCCCTGCTGAGCAGAGAGCCCGATACGGGGCTCGATCCCAGCACCCTGGGATCATGACCTGAGCCGAAAGCAGAGGCTTTAACCCACTGAGCCACCCTGG